>NC_062232.1:2550695-2725695 GCF_902686445.1 Sciurus carolinensis
CCCAAACCTGTCTTGAGCAATAACCTCTTAGAATAACTCATTTCTCCCCAATTGCCTTTTATGATGATCCTGGTGTAGGTATTCTTGGAACAGAAGCCGGGAGCTCTCCAACGGAAAACCGCCCAAAGTGCATGGTCTACAAGACAACCCAGGAAGGGCAGCCATGGGTCTGAGTGCCTTGTAACCAGGCTGAAACCCCGGCTCTGGGTTCTCCAGTCCTCTGTGATCTGGAGAGGCCTCGCTCAGGGTTGCATAACTTTGTCCCTTTCCACTCTTCAGTCCTCCTGGTGGGGAATGCATGGCACAGAGTCAGGGGACCAGATTAAAGATGGGGGAAACTCTCCAGATGGACGGCTGAGGAGCAGCCAAGGTAGAGAAGACGGTAGAGAAGAGGCACAGGTGGGTCCTTCCTCAGGACGCAGGTACCCGGCCAAGTGGAGAGGTAGCCTGGGGACTCTGTTCTCCAGCCAGCGTCTGCTGAAAGGTCACACCGACAGGGAACAAAGGGAAGCAGACTTCCCGTGGCAGCTGTCCCCACCTCTGGCAAAGACCGGTGCTTGCTCTCAGATGACCTGCCAGCGACATCCGTGTCCCCTGCAGGGGTCCTGCCTGGCAAGTGACCAAAGAGGAAGTAAAACAAGCAAGACTAGGACCAGAAAGCCAGAGAAGGACCCTCGGGTTGTCCTCCAGTCCTGGAAACTCCCAGGAGGCAGAGGGACCCCGGAAACTGTCTTTTCCCTTCCATTCTCAGAAGCAGGAGCACCTTCCTGGGTGCCACAGAGAAGCCACGGCCGGCTGACCAGGTCACCTTGTCAACAGGGCTGCAGGGCTTCAGGTGACCGTGGCTGCACCCCAAGGTGGTCAAGGGGGTGTTGTCGGGGGACTCTTTCCATGAAGGGGATCCAGGCAGGAGGAAGAAGGAAGAGACAGCCGTCTTTTTTTTATTATTATTGTTTTATGGTAATTTTTAAAAAAAATTTTTATTGTAAACAAATGGGATACATGTTGTTCCTCTGTTTGTACATGGAGTAAGGCATACCATTTGTGTAATCATACATTTACATAGGGTGATGTTGTTTGATTCATTCTGTTATTTTTTTCCCTTCCCCCCACCCCTCCCACCCCTCTTTTCCCTCTATACAGTCCTTCCTTCCTCCATTCTTGCCCCCCTCCCACCCCCCATTATGTGTCATCATCCACTTATCAGCCATATATTCATCCTTTGGTTTTTTGAGGTTGGCTTATCTCACTTAATTTCATCCATTTGCCTGCAAGTGCCATCATTTTATCATTCTTTATGGCTGAGTAATATTCCATTGTATATATATATACCACAGTTTCTTTATCCATTCATCAATTGAAGGACATGTAGGTTGGTTCCACAATCTGGCTATTGTGAACTGAGCAGTTATGAACATTGATGTGGCGAGACAGCCGTCTTGTGGGGAGGGGACGTCCCCTGGCAGGCTGTGCAGGGACCTGGCCACAAAGGCCCCGTCTCACCCTTAAGCCAAGCAGCACTTCAGGGAGAATCAGGTCACAGCTCCTCCACAAGATTGGCAGCATGGGGTGGGTCTGCGGGCCAAGTTGACCTTGTGAAGCAGATTCTGTGACCTTGGAGTGCTGTCTGCTTTCTCCTATGTAATATACATACTGTAGATCTCGATTTTCAATATGTAATCTGAATTACATAAAAACTCCATGAATTAGAAATATGTATTACATATATTATATTGTATATATTTGATCAATGGATTTTTTATACCTATTATATGTAATTAGTGAACGAGTTTTTAAATATACATATAATACCTATTTTCAATATATAATATAATATATAGCTTTAAAAATCCATTGATTAATTATATATTAATTATATATCATATTATAAATATCATATGTATATTACATATGATGCATAATCTATTAATTATGTATATTATATATTAATCATGTATATTATCATATATTATATTAAATTAATAATTATACGAATGATGGATTTTTAATCATATTAATCGATGGATTTTTAAAAGCAAAGATTTTGCAAGCAGTTCAGTGGAAAAAAAATCATATCATTGTCTTTCCAACAAAACTGGCTAGAAAAAAAATGGCCGTCCATGCTTATTTTCAAAAATGAATTTCAAAGCACACCTTGCACCAGAGAGAAGAGCTACCTCCGGTTGTAGCGTAGACCTGTCATTCAAAAGTCAACTAGAAATTCTGCAGAAGAAAACAGAGAGGTGGATGTGATCTTGGGTGAGACTTGGGTAAGACCCCAAAGCACGGTCCCTGAAGGAGCGGGAAACGAAAGAGAAATTCTCTTTTCTCTAAATTGAGATATTTAGGGCTTTGCGAGAAGCTGCTAACGGCATGAAGCGGGAAGCACACCTTGGGAGGACATCACTGTCAATTTCTTAATGGGAAAAGGACGTGTATTCAGAATTATTTTGGGGGGAGGTACCAAGGATTGAACTCAGGGATGCTTGATCACTGAGCCACATCCCCAGCCCTATTTTTTTATTTTATTTAGAGACAGGGTCTCACTGAGTTTCAGAGGGTCTTGCTAAGTTGCTTAAGGTCTCACTAAGTTGCTGAGGCTGGCCTCCAACTTGCGATCCTCCTGCCTCAGCCTCCCAAGCCACCTTGTGCACCAGTGCCCCCGGCTATATTTGCCAATGTCTTAATTGGAAAAGGACTTGCATTCAGAATTTTTTAAAAAGGTCAAACTCATTAAGGGTAAAATAACCCCCTCCTCCTTGGAATAAATCATTATGAGGAAAGCATATTGGAGAAAATATACCGAGAGTAAATACAGACAGAAAGATGTCCTGCGTCTTTATTTAAAGATAAATACACACTTTAATCTGGATTATGGGGTTCGGTTCAAACGGTCCAGAGAAGCACACGTTGCTCACGACAGACACTAGGTCCCTGAGATCACAGCTACATGGTGATTCTCTAGCTTCACTATAACAAAAGGATTCAATTAACTCTTTTCCCAATATCAAAAAAGAACCTCAAGCATAATGAATAATGATTGATATTTGTGTTGACATTCATACTCTTCAAGACTGAGGACATAGGGGGATGGAAAAGCTGCTCTTATTCCAACCGTCCAACTAAAATCACGATGACGTTCAAGTGAAACCCTTACCTCTCACCCTGCATTTTATTCTTGGACAAAATACTACGTCAACCACCAGTTGGCTCCAACTGTATCTCTAGGACACAGTATATACCCAAAATGACTGACGTTACTGGATCTGGGTGAGCATTCGGAGCAACGGAGATTTTCCCCAACATTGATACGGGCATGATTTTTGAATTCTCATGAATTATTTCACCAATCGCAATGATACGTATCTGCCCAAGTCCTGAAACAGCACCGTTCTTTAAGAAGTCCGGTATCTGAAAGTTGAGTTTTGTTTGCCAACATCAAGAGCTGGCAACGCAAACCCATCCATCTTTAGAGATGCAGTTAAAAACTGACATCTCCATGTAGATGGACAAGATGGATCTGTATCAAAATAACTGGGTCGAATGAAAAAGGCAGAGACAGAAATCCCACAGATGCTCAGATGCAAATTGTAGGAAATTGTAGGGATCAATCTCTCAGCGGGGTCAAGAGAATCAAGATCCTTTCCTGGAAGCATCTGGAGGGATTTGACCTGGAGCAAAGAATCCTGGGAAAGAGCTTGCTGTTACTGCTGAACCAGGGGGGGAAAAGTCTCAGGGTTGTATCTGTCCATCAAGATGTGTCAAAGGGCCCCTTTTCATAGGTGGAAATTGGGTGCAGGTCTTTTATACTTGGTTTCCAGTTCACTTATGGAATTCCAATGGATGGAGCTATGTTCAATTACACAGATTTGGTTCCCTAATTTTTCTTTTTCCCCATACCAGTGATTGAACCCAGGGGGGCTTAACCACTGAGCTACATCTACAGCTCTTTTTATTTTTTATTAGCTACAAGGTCTCACTAAGTTGCTGAGGGTCTCACTAAGTTGCTGAGGGTCTCACTAAGTTGGTTTATATTTACTTTTTTATTTTTTTGTTTTGAAACCAGATCTCACTAAGTTGCTTAGGGCCTGGCTAAGTTGCTGAGACTGGCCTCCAAATTGCTATCCTCCTGCTTCAGCCTCCTGAGTCTCCATCGAGATTTTTATACCCTGAAGCAATATCTTTCCATCTGTAATTATTTTAACAATTCACTTGATCCTCACAGTTAGGGTTGGTATAGATCTGACATCAAATGTTGGGATGGATTCAGAGTGATTGTCCCTGGTGGATCTGATGTGGTTGGTGACCCATGGGTAATTCAAGTGGATACCTTAAAAGAACAGGGATCTCAAGTCCAAGAAAGGCTCATAAATTGACCAACAAGCAAGGATTTTTGTAGACTTTTAAACGTCATTTTACCTTTAACAGACTCATGTGAGAGATGTCTTGTTACCTTCCATATGAGTTAGAGATGCCATGATCTAATTGGGTTAGACCACCGGGTGCCATCTTTAGTCTGAGGATGTTACTAAAGTATTTTCCTGAAATGTGAAAGAACTTAGGCAGCAGCTGGGAATGGATATTTGGTCTTCCATTTCAGCCTTTGGGGTCAAAGAGGAAATGAATACTGCTGTCCTTGGAATAAATGGCCTGTACCTTTTTGCTTGTACCTTATCAAAAGGTCAACTCTCTGGCCTAACTAGAGCTTCTTCTAATGCTAATCTTATTAGTTAAATAACAGAAGGTCCTCTACGGTCCATTCCTGCCAACCAGGAAACACTGAGCAGACAGAAGATTTCCTGATGAACGACAATGGACCTATTAGATGTCATGCCAAGACATCAACTCTATATAAAGAGGCGTCAATCAGATTCTCTGCAAGCACTGGCCTGCTCTGAGCTTCTGCAGAACAGGAAGACAGATCCCATCAAGATGAAGACCTTTCTGCTGGCTCTCGGCTTCTGTCTGATATGTGCTTCCTCTCAGTTCGACCCTGCAGAGGTAGCATGGATGGATGGGCTGATCTTGGGGGAGATCTCTGTCCACATACCTCTGTCTTCTCTCTCTCTTTCCCACATTTCTCAATTGAGGTAGACATGAGATTTCATAAGCATCTCTGTCCGCCTACATCGACATTCATACAATAGTCCTTTCTCTATCTTCTTTCATCTCTATTTCTCCATCAGATTCCCAGTGAAAAAAGAGAGAGAGAAGGCACCCAAGCCAGACCTTGAATTTTCCATAGGATTGGGTGAGGTTGTGTGGGTTAAATGGTAATCTCTCAGTTCCACGCTTCCTCTGGGAATCCAAATCATGGCGTCATCTGATAAAATTCTACCTTCTGGAGAGCAGAATCCAACTTATGTTTTTCTCCTGAGCTAAACGAGCTGCAATGGTTATAAGTACAGATGAGAGAAGAAAGAGGAGCCAGTAACCATTCCAATGGAATCTTTCCTTTCCAGATCAACGGGGACTGGCGAACCATTTACATGGCGGCCGACAACTTGGAGAAGATCGACAAGGACGGAGACCTGAGAGTCCTTCTCCGTCACCTTGAAAGCAGCGAAGAAAGCAACCAGTTGACCGTCAACTTCTACTCCAAGTAAGTGGAAATTGCCCCAATTCGAGGAACGAAAGGGTTCGCTTCTGACCCATGGTCTAGTGACACATCTTAATGATGCTCGCGGAATTCCGACTTCTTGGAAAACATTCAGATCTTCTTGGAGATCATTGTCACCTGAATGAGCGGAACTTGAGAGTGAACACAGAGAGTGAGGATTTCGGAATTCACAGGGGCAGCAGCATTTATGGGATAGATAGACCAGTGACATTTTTACAGTAAAAAATGGAAGTGTGATATATTATTGCAATCCTATGCTAGACACATGTATAGATGCAATCTTATATGTTGGTATTATGGAGGTTTTAACGTTATTGATATGAATATCATGTACATATAGGATGGATGCATGCATATCCCTGTGTATGGGTTTTTCCGTCATCCTGAAATGGGAATCTGCCCTTGCAAACCCCTTCCTTGTCTACACAGTTAGAGCTGCAGACTTTTTTCTGGACCAACTCTGAGTGAGAGCTCAGGTTAGGTTGTGGGTTCGGACCAGTGATAACTCAGCTGGACAATGCATGGGAGTCTCCAACACCCATGTGAAGGAGCCCACCCCAAAGACAGTAAGGGACAAGGTTGAGAAACCCTGTCACAGAACACCAAAAAATTCCCATCCTGTGCAGACAGTGAGTGTGTTCAGAGTGAAATCATTGATCATATTGATCATCTGAGTCACTTTGACGCTCAGGCAAGGTGTTCAAGCCAAATAGAAAGGTCTTTGCAAGAGTCGAGGAGGAACAAGGGGTGTTTTCTTGGTTTGTTTCTCAGGTTTAACGGCGAGTGCCAGAAGTTCACCGTCGTCGGAAAGAAAAACTCAAAGGGCGTCTATGAAACTGACTGTGAGTATTTGCTCTTGGTTGCACTGCCTGACCTGGACCTCGAGGTGTGTTCCAATTCTTGGTGATCACACATATCGGGGGGTCTGGATACAAACACAGCCAGTGAATTTCTGCTCGCTAACTCAGAGATACTCGTAAAACACAGAGTCAGGAGAAGGTACAGACCATCCCAGTTTCCCATGTGAGGTATTGGTATTGATTATGTATCAGAAGGATTCCTCAGGTGAATAGTGCATGGGATGCTCAGGCATGGAAAACTATGGACAGCCACCTGAATTTCCTTCCATTTCCCCTGCCTCTTCTCCGAGAGATACGATGGCAATTGACTGTCATTGAACCGACTATCTAAATACTAAAAAGTTGTGCTATTCAAACACCATTAAATAATTATCACCTGACAGACCTGAGAACAGGAAAAATAGCAGCCAAATATTTCTTCTAAATTCAACCGAATTTGAACTGCAATTAAAAGCAACAAGAAAAATAACACAGACTTCTATATTTATGATTAAAAATAACTAATTTCCACACACTCATCCTATAATATTAAGGCACCAATAGCCTACACGTTTTATTTTACAGAAACATGATGTACAATGGGGTATTGTAGTCTTGGGCTCACAAGTGTTATTTTTCATTTAAATATAAATGTACAGCAATATGATTCAATAAAATACAACTGTATTATACATACAAATATATACTGCATTTATATATATATGTATATTTTTTAAAAATAGATGTGTGATATTTTTGTGTAATGTACCTATATAATTATATATTATATATTTGTATTATATATACATTATATTTGTATTATATATACATTATATTATAATATATATATTTGTATTATATATACATTATAAATATATATTATATTTGTATTATATATACATATCCAGCATTTTCTAAGCTTTAAGTTCAGTGTGATATATTCATTCTACATGGGTGGAATTACATGATGATATTGCTTGGACTGGATCATTGGATCACAAAATTGCTGAGAATTTGAAAATTGGATTTTGCGGGATGATTTAAGATACTGGGATCTGTCCACCCACCAGCTTCCTCCGGATCCCAAGACCAGAGCTTTGCTTTCCCGAAACAACTCCCAGTCTATTCATGAGCAGGCAATTCCAAGGACGGGGAATCTTGTCCATCTTAAGATGGGGACATGGGATTGTCTCCCTTTCTCTGTGGCTCCTGTACCCAATTCTAACACACGAAGTGGGTTGTTAGTGAAATGGAGATGGTTCTGGAAGGAAGAGTCCACCGGGCTGTGACATGCATGTCATCGGAAATGAATGTCTTTGTAATGTGATTATGTTGAGTTTTGAAGTCTTTTCTTTTTCTTTCACAGATTCGGGTGAAAATTTCTTCAGCATCCAGTACCTTGCAAATGGCGTCATAGCATTTTATAATGAAAATGTTGATGAGCAGGGCCTGGTTACCCACGAGACCCTGGTTGCTGGTGAGTAGAGTGATTTTTACTCTCTGGAACACAGCGTCGTGATTTCTCCTATGTTGTCAATCCTGGAGAGAAGTGTGAGTCGAAATTTGGTTTCGTGCTACAAGCAATATTAAAGAAATGTACTCCCATGTTAGATTCTGTTGAGTGAAAACACTGAGAGATGACCTTCCATAAATGAAGAAATCCATTACATATAGGGTCCTATCAATAGGCTTTCGAAGAAGATGCAAACCTATATCCTACAGATTTAATAGTGGTGCCCAGTGGTACAATTGTGTTTAATCACCTAAGGAACCAAGAGTTTAAAGTTGAATTTAAATTCTATTCCTATCCTCTGTGCATCAATTAATGTGCCATAATGAATTCCAGACTTATAGAAAATCATAAAACTTCAATAAAATTGTGGAAAAATACATATGTGTATATAAAAAGGTGATCTATAGACTCATTTCAGTATTTATTACCACACTCTTCTACACATTAAACCCTCTGTTTTATCATAGCTGTTTGATTACTTTCAAAGGTTAAAATTACTATTCTTTAAATAAATGCTTAATAGGACCAGTCCCTCCCAGAAACAGCACCAAACATGCCAGGGATTTAGACATTTCAGTCTTTCCTCAGAGAAAACCAAAGCCGCATTTGAAAATTTGAGTCCCAGATCCACATTAGAAGTAGATGGAGCTGGTTTCTAACTTTATCAAAGATGTAGGAAGAGATGTTGTTTTTCCTTTGCATTAGCAGAGATGTATGTGTCAATGTGCTCAGTGAAAAGTTCAGGTCACTTCCTAGTCTCTTCAGATATTAAATATTGGATGAGTGACCCAGAATTCTGGGGAAGAGATTCCAGAAGGTAGACACAGGTGAATTGAGAAGCCATAGTGTGGAAGAATTCCCAAATCTTAGGCTCTGGATGTGATTTGGAGAATGCACAAGTATTAGGCAGGATTGAGTTCACAGAATAAATGGTCCTCAATGTCCTCTGTGGTCCTAAGGATTCCATGATGATATGATGCTCCATGAGTGGAATCCACCCACTGTTTCCATGTCACTCAAAAGTGACCTACAACACCGTTAAAGAGAGTGTGGTGATGGTGGGGTGGACTGTTTCCCCAGTTGACCCGGAGGACGCTTTCTAACAGAAATCCCTTCCACTCTGTACCATTTGAAACACAGCTAAAGAAAACAGCCTGAGTGAAGAGGAGCTAAAGAAGTTTGAAGAGCTGACAGTGGAAAAGAAGATTCCAAAGGAAAACATAAGAAATATTATTGAAACCGGTAAAGTCACTTTCCCTCTTCCTGCTGTGTAGACAAATATCTGAAATGTCACAAATACTGTGAGACTTGTTTCAGGTTTTCCATTTGTAAAATGACCCTGAACATCCCCAGTGATCTAGATGTTCCCATCCTCTGTTTCACAGATGAGTGTCCTGCTGCCTAAGGACTTGGCTTGATGAGAAGACACTTGAGGTGTGTGCTTCCTGACAATGTTTTCTGTTAGGTATTTTTCCCCTTATGATATTTGGCGTAAGTATTAATGAAGGACATGGTTCCCATGCAGAGTGTTGAAATGAGTGTATGCATTTAAAAATTGGTTAAACAATACTACTTTAAAGAGTGGGGTTCATTAATTGAGATGCTTTGTGAGGACACATTGTGAAGATTTGAAAAATGAAATAATACTAAGATTGGTGAATTTCAGTGTGAATTAATTCCCTTTCAGTAGCAAAATCTTCAAGAATCTTAGGAGAGATTTCCCAAGGATTTACACTTTTTGTAGTTGGGAGGTACTAAGGATTGAACCCAGCCACTAAATTACACATTCATTCAATCTTATTCTTAATTCTGAGACTGCACCTAAAATACAGAAGCTGGCCTTGAACTTGAGATCCTCCTGCCTCAGCCTCCTGACTCCCTAGGATTACAGACATATGGCACAGCTCCTGAACATGATTTTTAATGTGTTGCACACTTCAATACACAACTCAGAAACTCAGAAAGCAAGAGGAGGCCATGCAATGTAGACTTTCCTGTGACACAGATCTCTGTAGAACCCCTATGTGATCATTCAGGGTCCATGATGAGAGATGAGAGTGAGTTCCCACTCTTCTCTACCCCTGAATGGATTTGACCTTTTATTCAAAAACTCTCCAACATCATTTTTTTAAGATCAGCTTGTCAATATAATAATTTATTTGTTTTTGAATCCTCACAGATCCTAATGAGATCAGGAATTTTTGCAACATCATCTTCTAAAGGTCCTCAGAATCATCTATATGAAGACGAAATATACCCCTTTCTTAAAATTCTCATTTCTTCTCTTCTGTGAAGTTGCAAACCTGTCTCATGTATTTCCTATTTGTTCTCTTCTGTTTCTTACCTGCCATTCCTGTAATCCTAATTGACTAAATAAATTTGATTTTAAATGCACATATAAGTGTCTTTGAAGATATTTATGAGAATTTTGGTGCACAGAGATCTCTACTCCACTTCATCATTGAAAAGTAGGATCTGTAAGGCAAAAGGAGATCATTTGAGTGAAGGATAATTGCATGACCATTGAATGCATCATGAGTATAGAGGAAGGTTGAGCTGCAACATCGCAGATGTGAGTGTGTCATTGTCAGAGTGTGAGTGTCCTTCAAAAGGTCATGTGTGAGGTGCTACAAGATCATTCAGAGGTGAAGAGATTTGAGTTATGAGAGGTGTACCTTCCTCAGTGCATTAACCTGATAAGCATTACCTGCCTATAAATTTGAGGCAGGTAGGGTGAGACTGGAGGTGGTAGGTCACTGGGCACCTAGCTTTGGGGTTTATATCTGGTCCCTGGTGAGCATAACTCTCTCTGCTTCCTGGTGCCACGTCCTGAGCTGCTCTCCTCCTCCAGGTCCTTCCGCCATTTTGTTATGCCTCACCTTGGGCCAGAGCCATGGAGTCGGCCCACCATGGACTGAGCCTCTGAAACTCTGAGCCAAAAGAAACGTATCCTCCTCGGAAAATGTTATCATCATGTCTTTCGGTCACAACAGTGAGAAAGATAAAATGGAGTTTTCAGATGCAATGCAAATTTTCATTAGATATCACTTGAGAGGTCAGGAAACATTTCCACATTGATCCAATAAGAAGAAAATGAAAGAAAGGAAATGGTAGAGACTCAGAGGATGCAGTGGAAATGTGTAACCTGGCATGAATGAGGGAAAGAGTTTTCTTGATGGGAATCCTTTCTAAAATATCTGTTCTCCTAATATCAGAAAAAAGTAAATCATTACGTGGTTCAGATGCATAAATGTGCTGCGTGGTTTGGGACTGAGTTGTAGAAATATATGAAAGGATCAGATGTAGGGAGAATTTCTCCTGATTCCTAGAGGGATATTATATTAATATTTATATATGTATATATCTATACATTTTGCATCTGTATTATATATGTGTTTATTTATGCATATATATACTATGGAGGTGGGGAGGGAGATAGAGACAGAGAGTGAGTTAGTACAGAGACCAGGATTCTGTTTCCCATAACTATGGTACTTAGTCATCACTGTGGAAGAGAGAGATGAAATCTGATAGCAGGTCAATAAGAGGAAGAGAAGTAAAGGTTCCAATGAAGGATTTGTACATGTCCTTCTCAAAGTCTGAAAACTGCCAAGAGTCTCATTTTGATCAAAGAACCATCGTCAGATCATCAGAAGGTGCTGGAACAATATGATGGTCTATTTTGAGGTGGACAGAATGGTCATGACCAACCAAAAGAAAAAAAAATATATGTACCCTTGAGGAGAACAAGCTGACTGCTTGCAATGGGTAGAGAAGGAGAGCGTGTTCTCGACCTGAGAGAGACACCTTGCAGGACAAGGCAGGTGGCCAGTCCCTACCTAACTGAGACGTGTCAGAAGAGACAGGACCAGGTGGCTTCTGATATCTGCAGACAGGTTCCTGGGGATTTGGAAATCTAGGAGCAAGATCAGGAGACTGTGAGGTCCAGGCACAGAGAGGAGGGCAGGAATCAGCCATGGCTGGACACAAAGTCTCTGAGCTCCAAATGCATGTTCAACAGACACCAGAGCCCAAGAGAATGACCTCTGCACCTGTTTAATGGCAGGTGTTTAAAGTACACTGAGCAAAGAGAACTGAGTTCTAACCCCTCCTGTCTCAGGGACACACCTTAAAACCAAATTCAAATAGTGAAGATATTTTGTAAAAGCAAAGTTTCTTAATGCAGCAGGGACTTTACTGGATGCATATGACAAAAGATAAGTATGCCACAGAATTAGTTCAGACCAAATTTTAGGGAAAAATATTCTGTCTACTTCAAGTGATTCAAGAAGCTCCAGGTAGGAGAAGCTCAGAACCCCACTTGAGATGCATCAAGTTCAAAGTCCAAAAATCTAAAATAAGGAAAGAGTTTCAAGAACAGCAGAAGAAGAATGGTTATACACGTAGTACACAATCAATTGCTTACATATCCTCAGAATTATCATATTCCAGTGGGATGTGATGGTGCAGCCCACTAATTCTTGGTACTGAAGAAGCTGATGAAGGAGGATCGGAAGTTCAAACTCTTTTTCTAAATAAGTGATAATAAACAAAATGTCTCGGAATGTAACTGAGTAGTAGGTGACACCTTGATTCAATACCAAGAACGCAAAAAAAGTACATATAAATATATCAGAATATGTTTGTACATACACTGAAAATATATATTTATATATATGAGAAATATATTCATGTGTATATATAAATATATCAAGAGGTGTATGTATATATATGAATATATCAAAACATATATTAAAATATAAATACACACACACACACACACATATATATATATATATATATGTATATATAAGGAGAAAGAGAGAATTGAGAGATATCAAAAAAATAGAATAAACATTCAAAGTGTTGAAAAAGAAAAATGATGCTACCCTGTAAAAATATTTTAAAAAGGTAGACCCTGGATTGGTTGAAAACTTCCCAGATGAGACAAAAGTAAATAAATCAATAAATAAAGAAAGAAAGAATCTGAATGTCTGAGGAGTTGCATGGGGAGGATGATTTCAGTCATCCAGGTGGACACACATCAGGCGAATGGGGAAAAGCCAAAGAGATTCTGCAGTCTTAGAAAATGAGTTTGCTGGAAGGCTTAGAAGATGAAGAGAAGCCCATCTGCCCAGAGGTAAGAAGGTCTGGTCCCAGCGAGGCTGACTCTGACTTCAGCCTCCAGGTCTGTGGGAGGTCACTTCCCCTGTAAGCCAGCAGGGTGGGGCTGAGTCATGGCGGACACCAGCCAACTCACTCCTGCCTTAGGTTGTTGACCACAGATTAAAGAGGACGGGCTTAAGGACGTGGGCATGTTAAGTTAGCAACTCTCAGTAACCAGAGGAAACCTGGCTGAACTTCAGGTCGGCATCAACCAGTCCTATTGAGACACGTGAGGCTCACGGTGAGAGTCAAGGTGTTTTCCATGGATCACAGACGATGGGAAGGTGTCCAGAGATCGGAGTCCTGGCTCCTCCTGAGGCTGCGTCCTGGGCTGTTGGATGGCTGCCCTCGTGCCCTGGGCTCCTGTGGTCTTCTCTGTCTTCTCCAGCATCCATTCTGCTCCATGTGAGTTCACAATCCCTCCCTTTATGGGTGCATGGTCTGCATTGAATTAGGACCTAAATGAGTTGCTCCTATTAGCTTAATGACCATTAGGGTTTTAGGTCCTGGGGGACAGACTTCAACATAGGAATGAGCAGGCAGGGGACTCAATTCAGCCCATTTCAGTAACTTCACCTTCTTCCTGATAATGTGCTTAGGTTAATAGATTGATTTTCCAGAGCTACATCATCTTCTATCTGTTGGTAAATCACTTGGTCACGGGGAGTTCACTTTTAAACATATTCTGGTTTCTCTTGGTGAATATTATTGTATATATTTTTACAAGATTTGGATGGACATACATAGTTTATCATAGTAAATTTTGACTCTTTAATTAATATTTTTTGAGTCAAGGATTGAACTGAAATGAACTCTGCCACTGATTTGATTCCTCAGCCCTTTTTAAATTTTATTGTTCGACAGGGTCTCAGGAACTTGATTAATCTACACTATTGATGAAAGCAACTTTCCTCAACCAGGTAAAGGCCAGGAATGGCAAACCCAAGGTCAAACTAAGTGGAGGAAAATCTAAAAGAGTTTCCTCTTATTTCGGGCACAATGCAATGCTGTCTACTTTCAACAATCGTAATCAATATAATACTTGAAACATTAGCCAGAGTGATCAGACAAGAAAAGGGAATCAAGGGGAAATGAGTAGGAAAAGAAAAGTCCAACTATCTCTAATTCCTCCTGGTATTATCATATTTGCAAGATGCAAAATCTCTATCAGAAGACTTCAAGAGTTCACAATTGAGTATAGCAAAGATACAAGATCAACACATATAAATTCATAGATTTCCTATACTGCCACAGTGATTCAGCAGGGAAAGGAATTTGGACAACAATTCTATTCACAACCTCTGAAAAGTTAAAAATCTTGAGAATTTTCAAAACAAGAAGGTAGAAGTGTTCTCCATTGAAATCCATAGAACACTGAAGAAAGGAATTGAAGAAGACCTGAGAACATGGAAGGACCTCCCATGTTCTTGGATAGGCAGAATTCATTATGTAAAATAAGCATACTACCAAAAGCAATATAAAGATGCAAAGGACTCCCCATGAAAATAATAATGATATTTTCTACAAAATTGGGACAAACATTCTAAAATGCATTTGAAAGATTATGCGATCCAGAGTGGTGAAAGGAATAATAAGCAAGATAATAGAAGCAGCAGGCATTAAAATACATGACCTGAAATCATACCACAGAGCTTTATAACAAAAAGACCATGGTAACGTCACCAACATGCACTTGAAGACCAACAGAATCGAATTCAAGACACAGAGTCAAATTCCCCTCAGGTATCCATCTGATGTTTGACAAGTTGCCAGAAATGATCTAAGGGAAGAAATATTTTTTTAAAAAATGGCTCAGGGTAAACAGGATAACTATTTGTAGAAGAATAAAATAGGATCCCTTACCCTCTCCCTACACAAAACTCAAATCAAAATGGATTAAGGACTTAGTAATTAGACAAGAAACTTTATAACTTCCAAAAGAAAACAAGGTTCAAAACTCCAACATAGAGGTGCATTTTAGCATTGGACTTGATCCTCACAGTTCTCACGGGTTTTTTCTTATTACAAGTGGTCTTACACTTTTAGAGTGACTTTCTGTAGTTGATCTGATGGGCTTGGTGACCCATGGGTAATTCAACAGGATAAATTAAAATGAACGGATTTCAAATGAAACAAACCAGCAAAACCCTCACAAATTGACAAAGAAACAAAGCTTTGTACTATTTTCTGCCCTGTCTTCTTAATTTAAATAGACTGGTGTGAGAGATGGCTTCAAATCTCGCATTTGAGTTAGAGATGCCATAACCCAATTGGTTAGAGCACAGGTACCATCTTTAGTCTTAGAATGTTACTTGAAGAATTTTTCTGAAATGTGAAAGAAGTCATGCAAGAGCTGGGAATACGTATTTGGTATTTCGTCTTCCATTTCAGCCGTTAGGATCAAAGAGGAAATGAATATTACTCCCCTTGGAATAAATGGCATGCTTTGTGCCTGTGTCTTACATAAAAGTCAATTATTTGATCTAAAGAAAGCTTTTTCTAATATTAAATTTGTAAGTTAAATAACCAAAGGCCATAGACAGCCCATTCCTGCCAATCAGGAAACACTGAGCAAACAGATGTGCTGACGAACAGCAATGGATTCGTTACATGTCATGCCAAGACACCAATCCTATATAAGGGGGCATCAATCAGATTCTCTCCAATCACTCACCTGCTCTCAGCTTCTGCAGATCAGAAACACAAATCTGATCAAGATGAAGACCGTTCTGCTAGCTCTTGGATTCGGTCTGATTTGTGCTTCATCTCAGTTCGACCCTGCAGAGGTACCATGGATGGGCTAATTTGGGGGATCATCTCTGTCTCTGTCTCTATCTCTGTCTGTCTGTCTTTCTCTATTTCACTCTCTCTTCCTCCATTTCTCAATTTTACATGACATGAGATTCTAGAAGTATCTCTGTCCTCATACATCCATATTCATGATAAAACCCTCTTTATTTCTGTATTTCAACCCTTTCTGTGAATCCATTGGTTGCTCTTCAAGTAAGGGAGACAAAAGAGTTAAAGCACCAAATTATTAGAAAATAGTTGGCATATATTTGGTGATTTTGCTTAGTTGTTTGAAATCTCCCATTTCCCTGCCTCCTGTGGGAACCTGAGTCATGACATTTTCTGATGTGGGTCTACCTTGTGGAGAGCAGAGCTTGCATGGTGTCTGCATATTTGGATGGAGTTTTTGCTTCTGAGATGAACTAGCCAGGATGGTTAATGGTATTGATGAGAGAAGAAAGAGGAGTCAGTAACCTTTCCAGTGGGATCTTTTCTTCCCAGATCACCGGAGACTGGCGTACAATTTACGTGGCAGCCGATAATGTAGAGAAGATTGGCGAGAACGCAGAGCTGAGGGTTCATTTTCGCCATCTTGAATGTACTGAGGACTGCGACAAGTTAGGTCTCAGCTTCTACTCCAAGTAAGTGAAAGATGCCCCAATGTAGAGGAATAAAACTGTGCACTTCCAACACGAGACCTACTTCAAATCTTCAGGGACATCTTGATTATGCTTACAGAATTGAGTCTTCTGACCTCTCTTCATGGATAGTTTTGTGGAGTTTTGAGGAACCTGGACATCAGTGGGATCATCCTAGTTTATCCCATGTTGTGCCTTTTCCTTCAGGGGTATTGTGGTTTTTCATCTCCTGGTGAACCACATCATTTCATCTCTCAGAGACAGGAAGGAAGGAACCTTCCTTGGATGCCTGAGAGGAGAGTAAATGACAATCAGGACCCCAGGACCTGTGTTGAAGTATTGCCATTTTCTTCCTCTTGCAAGGAGTTTGCATCACTCAGACTAAGGGTGAATTCAACGAGCAGGTCCTACACATTTATCCAAATCCACCTTGATTCTCCAGCTGACATTTTCTATGACAGTATTCGATTAGTAAATATATACTTGTAGAAGGACGTTAATATTTTAGAATGATTAGCGTATGTAGACATTGTGATAAGTGTGGAAAAATTTAGAATTCATATACAAATATATATAGCATATAAGTAATATATATGTATATACACTTATGTGCATTTTGCATGTATATGTATATATATAGTGGCTGAATCTGGGGTTGAGTTGACATCAATATACACAAGAATTACTCAGTGGGAATCCAATAAAGAATTATGACTTGATAAACCACCATTCCACCCTTAGAGTTAAAAAGACCAATATGACAATTACATCACTAAACACAGTAATATTTTTGAACCAAGACCCAAGATAAAATGAGATGTAGTAGACAGAAAGACAGAGTTTTGTTAGGATTCAATTCAAGAGTTTCATCTCCAAATAGACAAAACACAGAGTTACTGAAATAGAAACTTAAAAATTCCATGAAACACCCACCCCAAAATCCTGTTAGAATGGTGAATCCTGAGGTGGAATGTGAGCTAAAGACTGAGATTTCAACCATGGATTTCTCACCCTCACATCTATCTGTGTATAATGGGCAAATCCAAGGCTGTGTCCTTCTGGGTCCATGTTCACAGGTCCCTGGGTCTCTGTCCCTGATACCATCACTAGCTATTCAGATCTACTGGGAAAACATTGTCACCTGAATTATCAGAAATTGAGAGTTAACACCGATCGTGAGGATTTGAGAATGGAAGGGAGCAGCTGCATTTACAGGAGACATAGACCAATGACATTTCGCAGAGTGAAAAATTGGAAGTGTGATATGTTACTGTATTATATACTCTACATGTATGCAAATTGCATAATGTGGTATTACATGTTGCTACTATGAAGGTTTTAACATAATTAATATGAGTATCATGTTCATATAGGATGGATGCATGCAGATGCATACGTATAGGTTTTTCCATTATCCTGAAATGGGAATCTGCTCTTGGAAACCCCTCCACTGGCTTCATGGTCAGATCTGCAGACCTCTTTGCCTGTCCCAATTGTCAGGGAGAACTTAGGATATGTTGTGCTGGAAAATGCACAGGAGACTCCAACACCCCTCTGAACAATCACACCCCAAATTTAGTCAGTGTCAAGGTTGAGAAACCCCATCACAGACCAAAGTTTCCATAGTATGCAGACGTCGAGTGTGGGCAAGAGTGAACTCATTGGTTGTACTGACCATCTCAATGGCTCTGACCCTCAAGCAGGGTGTTCTTGCCAAATATGAAGGTCTTTGCAAGAATGGAGGAGCCACAAGGGTGATCTCTTGGTTTGTTTTCAGGTCCAATGGGAAGTGCCAGAAGTTCACAGTCCTAGCAACAAAAAATGGTACTGAGGATTACGAAGCCGAGTGTGAGTATTTGCTCCTTGGTTCGCTGCCTGACCCAGACCTTGAGGTGTGTTCCAATTCCTGGTCCTGGGATCACACGTACCGGGAGGTCTGGATGCGACCACAACTTCTGCCTCTACTTGCTAAGGCAACCTTGGACATGCTCTGCAATCTTGAAGGCATTCAGGTCATCGGACAGAGTTAGGATCCGGTTCCTATGGCCTCAGTTTCCATGTGGCATGTTGGTGTTAATTATGTGTCAGAAGGATTCCTGATTTATATGTTTCCTGGGGTTCTCTGGCATGGAGAATGATCTAGAGGTACCTTAAATTACAAGAGAGTTCCTTTCATAATTGGTCTTCTTGTCCTCTGACGGATATGATTACACTTGCTTTTCATTGAAGGAACTAAATATTAAAAAATGTGTAATCCATGCACCATTAAAGAATGTGGGTGTGTTCCTGCACACCTGTAATCCAAGGGGCTCAAGAGGCTGAGGCAGGAGGATTGTGAGCTCAAAGTCAGCCTCAGAAAAAACCTGATGCTCAACAACTCATCTAAATAAAATTCCAAATAGGGCTGAGGAGGTGACACAGTGGTTAAGAGCCCTTGGGTCCAATTGCCAGTACCTCTCACCGAAAAGAATTATCATCCAATACACAGAAACCCGACGTTAAGAGTGAGAATAGTAAAAATAACAGTGAAATATTTCTACTAATTTCAACCTGATTTGACCTCAGATAAAAGCACCAAAAAAAGGTGACTTTCAAAACTCTGATTTAAATAACTAATTTTCAAACACCAGTCCTATAATATCAAAGCACCAAATGTCTACATATTTGCTTTATGGAAAGAAAATGTACAATGAAGTGGTTCAGTCCTGGTCTGACAAGTATTTTTTCATTTAAATATGAATATACAGCAATATGATTCATAAATACAACTACACTATGCATGTATATAAATACAAATGTGTATATGCATATTTATACATATATGGCACATACATATATGTAAGGGAGAAGGATGACATTTTATGAGATCTTCATACATTGAAATTGCTCGTGTGTGTGTGTGTATCTCTCCCATTGTCCTCGTTTTCAGTTCAATGTGACCTACTCAGTCCTCATGGGTGGAATTGCAGGATAATTTGCCTGGACTGGATCACTGGGTCATGATATTGCTGAGAATTTGAAAATTTGATTTTGTGAGATGTTTTAAGATACTGGGAGCTGTCCACCCACCAGCTTCCTATGGATCCCGAGACCAGAGTTTTCCTTTCCTGAAACATCTCCCAGTCCATTCATGAGCAGGCAATTCCAAGGACGGGGAATCTTGTCCATCTTAAGATGGGGACATTGGATTGACTCCCTTTCTCTGTGGCTCCTTTACCCTAATCTAACAGATAAAGTGGATTGTTAGTGAAATGGGGATAGTTCTGGAAGAAAGAGTCCGCCAGGGTGTGGCATGGAAATCATAGGAAATGAATTTTCCTAAATTGATTATTTTGAGGTTTCAAGCTATTTCTTTTTCTATCACAGATGCAGGTGACAATTTCTTCAGCATCCAGTACCTTGCAAATGATGTTATAGCGTTTTATAATGAAAATGTTGATGAGCAGGGCGAGCTTACCCACGAGACCCTGGTTGCTGGTGAGTAGAGTGACTTTTACCCTCTGGAACACAGCGTCGTGATTTCTCCTATGTTGTCAATCCTGGAGAGAAATATGAGTCGAAATTTGGTTTCGTGCTACAGGCAATAGTAAAGAAATGTGCTCCCATGTTAGATTCTGTTGAGTGAAAACACTGAGAGATGACCTTCCATAAATGAAGAAATCCATTACATATGGGGTCCTATTAATGGGCTTTTGTAAAAGACTCAACCTATATCCTACAGATTTAATAGGGGTGCCCAGTGGTACAATTGTGTTTAATCACCTAAGGAACCAATACTTTAGAGTTGAATTCAAATTCTATTCCTATCCTCTGTGCATGGATTAATGTGCCATAATGGATTCCAAACTTATAGACAATCATAAAGCATCAATACAATTGTGGAAAAATACATAGGTATATATAAAAGGGTAATCTATAGACTCATTCCATGTTTATTACCACACTCTTCTACACATTAAACCCTTTATTTTATCATAACTGTTTGATACTTTCAAAAGTTAAAATTGCTATTCTTTAAATAAATACTTAATAGGACCATTCTGTCCCTAAAACAGCACCAAACATGCCAGGGATTTTGACAATTGAGTCTTTCCTCACAGGAAACCAATGCTGCATTTGAAAATTTGACTTCCAGATCCACATTAGAAGTAGATGGAGCTGGATTCTAATTTTATCAAAGATGAAGCAAGAGATGTTGTTTTTCCTTTGCATTAGCAGAGATGTATGTGTCAATGTGCTCAGTGAAAAGTTCAGGTCACTTCATAGTCTCCTCAGTTATTACATATTGGATGAGTGACCCAGAATTCTGGGGAAGAGATTCCAGAAGGTAGACACAGGTGAATTGAGAAGCCATAGTGTGGAAGAATTCCCAAATCTTAGGCTCTGGGTGTGTTTTGGAGAATGCACAAGTATTAGGCAGGATTGAGTTCACAGAATAAATGGTCCTCAATGTCCTCTGTGGTCCTAAGGATTCCGTGATGATATGATGCTCCATGAGTGGAATCCACCCACTGTTCCCATGTCACTCAAAAGTAATCTACAACACCGTTAATGAGAGCGTGGTGATGGTGGGATGACCTGTTCCCCAGGTGACCCTGAGGACGCTTTCTAACAGAAATCCCTTCCACTCTGTACCATTTGAAACACAGCTAAAGGAAACAGCCTGAGTGAAGAGGAGCTGAAGAAGTTTGAAGAGCTGACAGTGGAAAAGAAGATTCCAAAGGAAAACATAAGAAATATTATTGAAACCGGTAAAGTCACTTTCCCTCTTCCTGCTGTGTAGACAAATATCTGAAATGTCACAAATACTGTGAGACTTGTTTCAGGTTTTCCATTTGTAAAAGGACCTTGAGCGTCCCCAGTGATCTAGATTTTCCCACCCTCTGTTTCACAGATGACTGTCCTACTGCCTAAAGACTTGGCTTGATGAGAAGACACTTGAGGTGTGTGCTTCCTGACATTGTTTTCTGTTAGGTATTTTTCCCCCTTGATATTTAGACTATGTATTAATGAGTGACATGTTTCCCGTGCAGAGTGTTGAGATGAGTTTATGCATTTAAAACATTGTTTAAGCAACACTAAGTTAAAGAGTGGGGTTCATTAATTGTGATGCTGTTTGAGGACACATTGTGAAACTCTGAAAAATAAAATAATATTAAGATTGGTGAAATTCAGTGTGAAAAAATTACCTTGCAGTGGCAAACTCTTCAGGAACCTCAGGAGAGATTTCTCTAGGATTTACACTTCTTGGAATTGTGAGCTATTCAGGATTGAACCCAGGGACACTCTACCACTGAGTTACATGTCCATCCAGTCTTATTTTTAATTCTGAGACTACATGTAAAATGCAGAAGCTGACCTTGAACTTGAGATCCTCCTGCCTCAGCCTCCTGACTCCCTAGGATTACACACACATGTGAGGACTCCTGAAACATGATTTTTAATACGTTGCACACTTCAGCACACAACTCAGACTCTCAGAAAGCAAGAGGAGGCCATGCAAAAGTAGACTTTCTTATGACTCAGATCCCTGTAGAACCCCTACGTGATCATTCAGGGTTCATGACAAGAGATGAGTAAGAGCTTTCACACTCTCCTCTACCCCTGAAAGGATTTGGTCTTTCACTTAAACAGTGTCCAGCATCATTTTATTAAGATCTGCTTGTCAATATATTAATTTATTTGTTTTTGAATCCTCACAGATTCTAATGAGAGCAGGAATTTTTGCAATATCATCTTCTAAAGGGCCTCAGAATCATCTACATGAAGACAAAATATACCTCTTTCTTAAAATTCTCATTTCCTCT
Organism: Sciurus carolinensis; assembly: GCF_902686445.1. Lineage (NCBI taxonomy): Eukaryota > Metazoa > Chordata > Mammalia > Rodentia > Sciuridae > Sciurus > Sciurus carolinensis. The sequence goes on from NC_062232.1 coordinate 2,573,069, forward strand.
TTTTTGTGAAGTTGCAAACCTGTCTCATGTATTTCCGGTTTGTCCTATTCTATTTCTTACCTGCCATTCCTGTAATCCTAATAAATTAATTTGATGTTATATGCACACATAAGTGTCTTTGAAGATGTTTATGAGAATTTTGATGCACAGAAATATCTAGTCCACTGCACCTATTGAAAAGTAGGATCTGTAAGACAAAAGGAGATCATTAGAGGGAAGGATAATTGCATGACCGTTGAATGCATCATGAGTATAGAGGAAGTTTGAGCTGCAACATCGCAGATGTGAGTGTGTCATTGTCAGAGTGTGAGTGTCCCTCAAAAGCTCATGTGTGAGGTGCTACAAGATCATTCAGAGGTGAAAAGATTCGAGTTATGAGAGGTGTAACTTCCTCAGTGCATTAATCTGATGCGCATTACCTGGCTATGAATTTGAGGCAGCTAGGGTATAGCTGCAGTTGGTAGGTCATAGGGAGAGTTCCTTTGGGGTTTATATCTGGTCCCTGGTGAGCAGAGCTCTCTCTGCTTCCTGGTGCCACGTCCTGAGCTGCTCTCCTCCTCCAGGCCCTTCCGCCATTTTGTTCTGCCTCACCTTGGGCCAGAGCCATGGAGTCGGCTCACCATGGACTTAAACTCTAAAATCACGAGCCAATAGAAAAGTACCCGCTTCTACAAAAATGTTATCTTTCGGTCACCACAATGACTGGAAGCTAAAATGGAGTTTTCTGATGCAATGGAAATTTTTATTAGATATCACTTGAGAGGTCAGACTGCATTTCCAGATTGATCCAATAAGAAGAAAATGAAAGAAAGGAAATGGTAGAGACTCAGAGGATGCAATGAAAATGTGTAACCTGGCATGAATGAGGGGAAAAGCCTGGTTGATGGGAATCCTTTCTGAAATATCTGTTTTCCTAATATCAGAAAACAATAAATCAATATGTGGTTGAGATGCATAAATATGCTGCATGTCTTGAGACTGAGATTTAGAAATATCTTCAGTGATCAAATGTAGAGAGAGTTCCTCCTGGTTATTATATTCATATGCATATTCATATATATAAAAATGTTACATATGTGTGTATTATATATATATATTTGCATATACAGAGAGAGAGAGTGCAATAGGATAGTTTTCACAGAACAGGACTATGTTTCCCAGGACTGTGGTTCTTAGTCATCACTGTGGAAGAGTTAGGTGAAATCTGATATGAGGTCAGCCAGCAGAAGAGAAGTAAAGGTGCTACTTGAAGGATTTGTACACGTCATTCTCAAAGTCTGAAAACTGCAACGAGTCTCATTTTAATCAAAGAACCATCATCAAATCATCAGAAGGTGCTGGAATAATATGATGGTCCATTTTGAGGTGGACAAAATAGTAATGACCACCACCACCAACAACAACAACAAAACAGTACCTTTGAGGAGAACAAGCTGACTGCTTGCAATGGGTAGAGAAGGAGAGAATGTTCTCTACCTAAGACAGATACCATGGAGGACAAGGCAGGTGGCCAGTCCAAACCTACATGAGACGTGTCAGAAGAGACAGGACCAGGCAGCTTCTGATATCTGCAGACAGGTTCCTGGGGATCTGGAAACTAGGAGCAAGATCAGGAGGTTGTAAGGCCAGGACACAGAGAGGAGGGCAGGAATCAGCCATGGCTGGACACAAAGTCTCTGAGTTCCAAGTGCATGTTCAACAGACACTAGAGCCCAAGGGAATGACCTCTGCACCTGTTTAATGGCAGGTGTTTAAAGTACACTGAGCAAAGAGAACTGAGTTCTAAACCCTCCTGTCTCAGGAACACACCTTTGAGGCCAAAGTGAAAAAATGAAAATATAATTTTAAAAGAAAAATTTCTTAATGGAGCAGGGAGTTTACTGGATGCATATGACAGAAGATAACTATGCTATGGAATTAGTTCAGACAAAATTTTATGGTAAAATTTATCTCTACTTCAAGTGTTTCAAGAGCTCCATGGAGGAGAAGCTCAGATCCCCACTTGAGACGCATCATGTTCAAGGTACAAAAATCTAAAATAAGAAAATAGTTTCAAGAGTTGCAGAAGAAAAATGGTAATACACATGCCACTCTGTCAGTTTCTTATATTTTCTCAAAATTATCATATTCTGGTGGAACGTGAAGGTATATATCTGTAATCCTAAGTACTTAATGGGCTGAGGGACAGAGGATCACATGTTCAAAATCAGCTTCAAAAATGTAGTGAGAACCTGGTTCTAAAGAAATGATAATCAATAAAAAATGTCTGGGAATGTAGCTCAATGGTAGGAGACACCTTGGTTCAATTCCAAGCACTGCAAAAAATGAAAAAAGAAAAGAATATATACATGTATATATAAAGAATATGTATGCATATATAATAAAAATATGTATGTGTTTATATATAAAAAGAATATGTGTATATATGTAAGTTATATATAAATATATCTATATATAAATATATCAAAACACACATAAAAATATATATATACATATACATATATATATGTATGTATGTATATATGTGGAGAGAGAGAGAGTCCAGAGAATATAAAAAATAGGATAATGCATTCAAAATGGTGACAGAGAAAAATGATGCTATAGAGCAAAATTATTGATCAAAATGTAGACCATGTATTGGCTGAAAACTACCCAAATGAGATAGAAAAATAAATGAGTAATCAGGAATCAAAAATACCAAGGAGCTCCAATGGGTAAGGTAAACTCAATTATCCAGGTGGACCTACATCAGGCAAATGGGGAGAAACCAAGGGAATTTGTAGTCTTAGAAAATTGGTTTGCTGGAAGGTTGAGAAGATGCAGAGAAACCCATTCTGCCCAGAGGTTAAGATGGTGCGACCAGGAATGGTGACTCAGACTTCCGCATCCAGGTCTGTGGGAAGGTAAATTCTCCCTGTAAGCCAGCAGGGTGGGGCTATCTCGTGGTAGCCCCAGGCAAATTACTCATCCTTTACTTTCTTCTCAATAGATAAAGAGGAAGGGTTTAAAGGACATGGGCATGTTAATTTAACAACACTCATAAATCAAAAAAAGAAAACATGGTGGACTCCAGGTAGATATCAACTAGTTACTCACATGTAAACATAGTGGTGAGAGTCAATGTGATTTCCATGGATCTCAGACAATGGAAAGACATCTGTCTGTGAGACTTCCAGAGATCAGAGAGTTCTGGCTCCTCCTCAGGCTTCCTCCTGGGCTGGTGGATGGCCACCCTCTTGTCCTGGGCTCATGTGGTCTTCTGACTCTTCTCCAGCATCCATCCTGTTCCTTGTGAGTTCACATTTCTTTGTTTTATGTGGACACACTCCTTATTGATTTAAGACCTACCTCTTTAAATGATTCATGTTAGATTAGTTACCATCAGGAATGCAGTTCCTTGCAAACAGACTTCAATATAGGAATGAGCAGGAAGAGGACTCAGGTCAGCCCATGTCAGAAAGTTCACCTTTTGTCTGATAATGGGCTTAGTTCAATTGATTGATGTTCTGAGAGCTACATCATCTTATATCTATTGAGTAAATTACATGGTCAGGAGGAGTCCACTTGTAAATATATTCTGATTTCATTTGGTGAATAGTACACATATTTTTACAAGCTTTGAATGGACTTAGGTCATCATAATATATTTTCATTCACTTTAACAATATTTTTTGAACCAGGGATTGAACCAAGAGGAGCTCATCCACTGATTCTCTTCCTCAGCCCTTTTTATATTTTATTGTTAGACAGGGTCTCACTAACGTGTTTGGAAATTCACTAATGATGAAAGGAACTACCTCAACCACGTAAAGGCCATTGATGACAAACCCAAGGTCAACATTATACTAAATGGCCAAAAAATTTAGAAAATTTCCTCTTAATTCAGGAAAAATGCAAGCTTCCTTCTTTCACCAATTCTAATCATACAATACTTGAAATATTAGCCAGAGTGATCAGACAAGAAAAGGAATCAAGGAAATACCAATAGGAAAAGGAGAAGTCCAACTATCTCTGATTGCTGATAATATTATCATATTTAGACGATGCAAAAACTCCATAGGAAGACTTCCAGAGTTCATAAATGATTTCAGCATAGTAGCAAGATACAAGATCAACAGTTACCAATCCATAGATTTCCTATACTGCCGCAGTGATTCAGCAGGCAAAGAAATTTGGAAAACCATCGCATTCACAAATAATATCAAACAGTCAAATACTTGGGAATTATTGACACAAGGAAGTAGAAGAGTGGTACAATGAAATTTCGGGAACACTGAAGAAAGGAATTGAAGAAGTTTCTAGATAATGGAATGACATCCCATGTTCTTGAATTAATAATGTAAATTAAAGATGCTACCAAAAGCAATGTAAAATGCAAAGCAATCCCCATGAAAATACCAATAATATATTTTTTTAAAAATTTATTTCATTCATTCTTAGTAGTTGTACATGAAAGTAGAATGCATTCATACAAAATTGGGAAAAATATTCTGAAATACATTTGGAAGAATAAAAGACCCAGAACAGTGAAAGAAATAATAAGCAAGATAATTAAAGTAGGAGGCATTAAAATAAATGATCTGAAATCATCTGAAATATACTACAAAGCTGTATAACAAAAAGAGCATGATGTTGGACATGAAGACCAACAGAATAGAAGTCACACAGAAAAATTCACCTTCATATATCCCTCTTATATTTGACATTTGTCTACAAACATATGCTGGGGAAGAGAGACTTTGATTAAAAAAAAAAGTGATGCAGGATAAACTGCAGAGCTATTTGTAGAAAAATAAAATAGGATCCCTATCCCTCACCTGCACAAAACTCAAACCAAAATGGATCAAAGACAAAGGAATTAGGCAGAAAATTTATAACTGCCAGGAGAAAACAAGGGTCAAAACTCCAACATAGAGGTGTATTTTAGCATTGGCCATGTCCTCATGATTACCATTGGTGTGGATCTTGTATCAAGTGTCCTGATACTTCCAGAGTGATTTTCTGTGGTTGATCCAATGGGTAATTCAACAGGATAACTTGAAGAAACATGAATTTCCACTGAATAGACCTCCCTCCAAAATAAAAACAAACAAACAAACAAAAACCCTCATAAAGTGGCTCAGAGGAAAGTCTTATTTTTTGAACTATCTTCTTAAATTTAAACAGACTCATGTTAGAGATGTCTTCCAACCTGCCATCTGGAGTTAGAGATGCCATAATTCAATTTGTTTGGACCACAAGGTACCATATTTAATCTTAGAATGTTACTTTAAGTATTTTTCTGAAATGTGAAAGAAGTCATGCAGGATCTGGGAATATATATTTAGTATTTCATCTTTCATTTTGGCCATCAGATTCAAGGAGGAAATAGATATTCTGGCCTTAGAATAAATGACATGCTTTGTGAATGTGCCTTACATAAAAGTCAATTACCCGGACTCAAGAAAGTTTTGTTGAATACTAAATTTATTAGTTAAATAACTACGGCCATAGACAGCCCATTCCTGCCAACCAGGAAACATTGAGCAAACAGAAGATCTCATAATGAACAACAATGGATTCATTAGATGTCATGCCAAGACGCCAATCCTATATAAAGAGGTGTCAATCAGACTCTCTCCAATCACTCACCTGCTCTGAGCTTCTGCAGAACAGGAAGACAAATCCCATCAAGATGAAGACCGTTCTGCTAGCTCTCAGATTTGGTCTTCTTTGTGCCTCATCTCAGTTTGATCCTGCAGAGGTAACATGGGTGTGCTAATCTTGGGGGTCATCTCTGTCTCTGTCTCTGTCTCTGTCTCTGTCTACCTCCCTCTATTTCACTCTCTCTTCCTCCATTTCTCAGTTTTATATGATGTGAGGTTCTAGAAGCATCTCTGTCCACCATACATCCATATTCATGATAAAACCCTCTTTATTTCTGTATTTCAACCCTTTCTGTGAATCCATTGGTTGCTCTTCAAATAAGGCAGACAAAAGAGTTAAGGCACCAAAGTATTAGAAAATAGTTGGCATATATTTGGTGATTTTGCTTAGTTATTTGAAATCTCCCATTTCCCTGCCTCCTGTGGGAACCTGAGTCATGACATTCTCTGATGTGGGTCTACCTTGTGGAGAGCAGAGCTTGCATGGTGTCTGCATGATGGATGGAGATGTTGCTTCTGAGATGAACTAGCCAGGATGGCTAATGGTATTGATGAGAGAAGAAAGAGGAGTCGGTAACCATTCCAGTGGGATCTTTCCTTCTCAGATCACTGGAGAGTGGCGCACCATTTACATGGCAGCCGACAACATAGAGAAGATTGATGAAAACGGTGAGCTGAGATTCCGTTTTCGTCGCCTTGAGTGTACTGAGGGCTGCAACAAGTTAGGTCTCAGCTTCTACTCCAAGTAAGTGAAAGATGCCCCAATGTAGAGGCGTAAAAGTGTTCACTTCTGATACTTCTCCGGTGGGACATCTTGATGAAGCTCACTGAATTGAGTCTTCTGACCTCTCTTCATGGAATGTGTTGTGGGCTCCTGAGGAACCTGGACATTAGTAGGAGCAGCACAGAGCATGCCCTGTAGTGCTTTCTCTTGAAATTTATTGTGGTTGAGTGGCCCTTGTTGAACCACAGCATTTCATATAGAGACTTAGAGACATGAAGGGAGGAATCCTTCCCTGGAAGCCAAGTGGAGGCCAAAGGGCCATCAGGACCCCAGGATCTATGCTGGATCTTTCCATTTTCTGTCTATTGCAAACAGGTCACATTCATTCAGTTTCAGGATAAATTCAATTTATTCAGTTTAAGAATGAATTCAATGAACAGGGCCCTACACAGTTATCCATGTCAATCATGATTCTCTAGCTGACATTGTCTATAACAGATCAATCAGTAAACATATACTTCAAGCAGGAAGTTAATATTTGTACAATGATTACCTTTATGTAGGTGTCGTGGTAAGTGTGGAAAAATATAAAATCCATCCATTTTACATGTAGCATATATGTAATATATATGTATATACACATATGTAAATTTTGCATATATGTGTATAGAAAATGTCTGCATTTCATGTTTCAAATTCACATCAACCTACATAAGAATACCCAATGCTTAACCCAATAACAAAGTGTAAATCAATAAACTACTATGTCTGCCTTAGAAGTAAAAGACCAACATGACAATTACATCACTAAAGTTTTAATAATATTTTTCAACCAAAACCCAAGAAAAGTAATGAGAACTAGTGCACAGGAAGACGGGGATCTGTTTAGATTCAATTTGGGAGTTTAATCCCCAATTTCACATTGAAGTTTTGACACTCTCATCCCTTCACACACTGTTAGCTGGAAAACAAATTTGAAAATACCACGTGACGCCCGCCATTTTAAAAATCCATTAAAATGGTGAATCCTGAAGTGGAATGTGAGCTGATGGCTGATCTATCAATAATGGCTCTCTCACCCTCACATCTATCTGTCTATAATGGGCAAATCCAGGTTTGTTTCCTTCTGGGTCCATTTTCATAGGAGCCTGGGTCTAAGTCCCTGATTCCATTCCTAGCTATTAAGATGTTCTTGGAAAAAATTGTGACCTGAATTAGCAGAAGTTGAAGACTTAGCGCAGAGAGGAGGATTTCAGAATTCACAAGAACATCAGCATTTAGGGGAAAGATAGGGAAATCACATTTTGACAGTAGAAAAATGGAAGTGTGATATATCACTGTGTTTATATATGGTACAAATATAAAATTGTAGAGATATAATATTATGTGTTGATATTACAAAGAATCTAATGTTATTAATATGAAGGTCATTTATATATATTTTGGATGCATGCATATGCCTATGTATAGGATTTTCCATCCTCCTGAAATGGGAATCTGCCCGGGCAGACCCTTCCCATGCCTAGGTGGTCAGATCTGCAGACCTGCTTGGCTCTCCCAATTGTCAGTGAGAACGTAGGACACGCTGTGGGTCAGGCCAGTGATGACTCTGCTGGACAATGCACAGGACTCTCCACCTGAACCATCCCACCCCAAAGTCAGGGAGTGCCGAGGTTGAGAGATCCCATCACAGACAGCAAAATGTCCCACAGTGTGCAGACGTTGAGTGTGGGCAAGAGAGAAGTCATTGGTTGTACTGACCATCTCAGTGGCTCTGACCCTCAGGTAGGGTGTTCAAGCCAAGTATGAAGGTCTTTGCAAGAAGGGAGGAGCCACAAGGTGATCTCTTGGTTTGTTTTCAGGTCTAACGGGGAGTGCCAGAAGTTCACAGCCCTAACAACCAAAAACGCTCTTGATGTTTATGAAGCCGAGTGTGAGTATTTGCTCTTTGGTTCGCTGCCTGACCCAGACCTTGAGGTGTGTTCCAATTCCTGGTCCTGGGATCACACATACCGGGAGGTCTGGATGCGACCTCAACTTCTGCCTCTACTTGCTAAGGCAACCTTGGACATGCTCTGCAATCTTGAAGGCATTCAGGTCATCGGACAGAGTTAGGATACGGTTCCTATGGCCTCAGTTTCCATGTGGAATGTTGGTGTTAATTATGTGTCAGAAGGATTCCTGATTCATATGTTTCCTGGGATTCTCTAGCTGGAGAAAGACTTACAACCACCTTAAATTACAAGAGAGTTCCTTCAAAATTAGTCTTCCTGTCCTCTGACAGGTTTGATTACACTTGCTTTTCATTGAAGAAACTAAATAATCCATGCACGATTAAAGAATGATAGTCTGGCTGGATGGGGTGGTGCACCCCTGTAATATCACCAGCTGGGAGGCTGAGGCAGGAGGATCATGAGTTCAAAGCCAGCCTCAGCAAAAGCGAGGTGCTCAGCAACTCAGTGAGAACCTGACTCTAAATAAAATACCATATAGTCCCAGGGAGGTGACTCAGTGGTTGAGTGCCGTTGGGTCTAATCACCAGCACCTCCCACCAAAGAAGAATTATGATCTGATAGACAGAAACCTGATATGTAAGGGTGAGAATAGCAAAAATAGTCGTCAAATATTTCTACTGGATTCAACCTGATTTGAACTTCAGATAAAAGCAACAAAAAATAATACTGACTTCTATCTCCTTGAATTAAAATCACTAATTTTCAAACACCGATCCCATAATATCAAAGCACGAAATTCCTACATGTTTTGCTTCATGGAAAGAAAATGTACAATGGGGTGTTCTAGTCTTGGTTTGAAAAGTGTTATTCTTCACTTAAATATGAATATACAGCAATATGATTCAATAACATACAATTATATTATACATGTGTATATATACAAATGTATGCATGCATCTTTATACTTATATAGCATATATGTGTAAAAAATAGAAGTGTGACATTTTATTACAGGTGCATACATTTAAATTGTGTGTGTGTGTGTGTGAGTGTGTGTGTGTGTATCTCTTGTGTTTTCTAAGCTTTAGGTTCAATATGACATATTCCTTCCAATGGGTGGAATTATATGATAATATTGCCTGGACTGGATCATTGAATCATAATATTGCTGAGAATTTGAAAATTGTCTTTTGTGGGATGATTTAAGATATTGGAAGCTGTCCACCCACCAGCTTCCTACGGATCCTGAGACCAGAGATTTTCTTTCCTGAAACAACTCGCAGTCCATTCATGAGCAGGCAATTCCAAGAACAGGGAATCTTTTCCACCTTTAGATGGGGACATGGGATTGACTCCCTTTCTCTGTGGCTCCTGTGCCCAATTCTAACACAGGAAGTGGATTGTTAGTGAGATGGAGATGGTTCTGGAAGGAAGAGTCCACCGGGCTGTGACATGCAAGTCATTGGAAATGAATGCTTTTTAAAGTGATTATATTGAGCTTTGAAGTGTTTTCTTTTTCTATCACAGACTCCGGTAAAAATTTCTTCAGTATCAAGTACCTCTCGAATGGCGTCATAGCATTCTATAATGAAAATATCGATGAAGACGGCCAGGTTACCCACGAGACCCTGGTGGCTGGTGAGTATAGTGACTTCTACCCTCTGGAACACAGCATCATGTTTTTTTCTGTGTTTTCAATCCAAGAGAGAAGTATGAGAATATGTATATATATATATGTTTTTTATACCACATATACTGGTAAACACAAGTTTTCCCATGCTAGTTTCCACTGAGTGAAGCAGGCTGAGAGATTATCTTTCAAAAAATGCAAAAATACATTTCATGTGGGTTCCTATCAAAAGACTTTCTTAAAAGTAGCAAATCCTTATTCTGCATATTCAAAATGGTGCCCAGTGGTATAACTGGGTTTAGTCACCTGAGGAACTAAGACACTACAGTTGAGTTAGAATTCAATTCCTATCCTTTGTGCATATGTGAATGTGCAACAATGAATCCCAAACTTATGTAAAATTATAAAGCATCCATAAAAATATTGAAAAATACTGAAGTATATATAAAAAGTTGATTTCTGTAGACTCATTTCAGTATTCATTACCATATTCCTTTATACCTTAAACACTTTATGTGATCATAACTGAACAGTTTTGAATCTTAAAATCATTGTTCTTTGGATAAATACTTAATTGTGCTAGTCCCTCCCATACACAGCTCCAAAACTGCCAGGGACATAGACTTTTGAGGGTTCCCTCAGAGCAAACAAAAGCTGCATTTGAAGATTGTGGTCTTAGATCCACATTTGAAATAGATGGTGCTAGAATTTTATTTTTCCAAAGATGAAGGAGGAGATGTTGTTTGTTGTTACTGTGCATGAGCAGAGATGACTGTGTTAGTGTGCTTGGTGAAAAGTGAGGTCACTTCCACCCCTCTTCTGTCACAGAATATTGGATGAGTGGCCTAGAATACCAGGGAAGAGATTCCAGAAGGTAGACACAGGTGAATTGATAAGCCATAGTGTGGATGAATTCCCAAATCTTAAGCCCTGGATGTGATTTGGAGAATGCACAAGTATTAGGCAGGATTGAGTTCACAGAATAAATGGTCCTCAATGTCCTCTGTGGTCCTAAGGATTCCAGGATGATATGATGCTCCATGAGTGGAATCCACCCACTGTTCCCATGTCACTCAAAAGTAACCTACAACACCGTTAAGGAGATTGTGGTGATAGTGGGAAGGACTGTTCCTCCAGGTGACCCGGAGGACGCTTTCTAACAGAAATCCCTTCCACTCTGTACCATTTGAAACACAGCTAAAGGAAACAGCCTGAGTGAAGAGGAGCTGAAGAGGTTTGAAGAGCTGACAGTGGAAATGAAGATTCCAAAGGAAAACATAGTAAATGTCATCGAAACTGGTAAAGTCACATTTCTTCTCTCTACCCTATAGATGTTGATCTGAAATGTGAGAAAATACCATGAGGCTCGATTCACATTTTCCCTTTGCAAAATGCTAATCCTTAGACATGGAGCATCCCTAGTGATCTAGATTTTCCCATCCCCTCTCTTTCACAGATGACTGTCCTGCTGCCTAAGGACTTTGCTTGATGAGTGGACACTTGAGGTTTGTGTTTCCTGACATTTTTTACTATTGTAATATCATAAGGAGTATTATTCCCCTTATGACATGGTTACTCATGCAGGGTTTTGAGATGAGCTTATGTTTTTAAAACGTTGATGAAACAGCACTAGTTTAAGGAGGGGGAATCTTTAATTTGGAGGCACATTATGAGGCATGAAAAATGAAATAATATTAACATTGGTGAATTCCAGAGTGAATAAATTACCTTGCAGTGGCAAAATCTTCCAGAACTCTAGAGCAAAATTATCCTTATTTACTTTGGAGGTGAGAGGGACTCTCTACCACTGAGTTTCATCTCTAGCCCACCTTATTCTTTATTCTGAGACTGCATCTGACTACCATGTAGAGGCTGCCTTCGAACTTGATATCCACTTGCCTCAGCCCTCCGAGTCTCTAGGATTATTTGCACATGACTGCTCCTGGAGCATAAATTTTAATATGTTGCAAACTTTAGTATGCACCACAGAGTCTTAAAAAGCAAGAGGAAACCACACAAAATTGGACTTTCCTATGACATGGATCCCTGTGGAACCCATACATGAGCATACAGGGTCCCATGTGTATAAACGTTCCTACACTCAACTACCCCAAATGGATTTGGTCTTTTCATTCAAAGACTCCCCAACATTATGTCATTAAATCAGCTTGGCAATATTTCATTTAGTTTTCTTTCGAATCCTCACAGATCCTAATGAGATAAGGAATGATTGCAACATCATCTTCTAAAGGGCTTCAGAATCATCTATATGAAGAGAAAATGTCCCCTGTTAATTAAAATCATCATTTCCTCTTTTTTGGGAAGTTGCAATCCCTGTCTGTGGGAATTCCTGTTTGTTATCTTCTATTTCTTATCTGCTATTCATGTAATCTTAATTGATGAAATAAATTTGATGTTATATGCACAAATAAGGGTCTCTGAAGAAAGTTTATGAGAATTTTGATGCACAGAAATATCTACTCCAATGCACCTTTTAAATATCTGTTCCTGTAAGACAGCAAATCATTGTAGTTAAGGATAATTGCATAACTGCTGTATGCATTATGAGTAGAGAGGAAGGGGTGAGAGGGAACAGAACGGATATGAGTGTGTTATTGTTAGAATGTGAGGTGTCCCCCAGAAACTCATGTGGGAGGTTAATCAAGAAAACTCAGACATGAAATGATTGAGTTATGAGAACCTTAACTGGGTCAGTGGATTAATCCACTTGACTAACTAGGTGGTGACTACAGGCATGGGGGGTGTGGCTGGAGGAGCTGGGTCACTGGGGACATCCTGTCCCTGGCTCCTTGGGGACTATATCCCATCCCTGGCTCCTTGGGGACTATATCCTGTCCCTGGCTCCTTGGGGACTATATCCTGTCCCTGGCTCCTTGGGGTTTATATCTGGTCCCTGGTGAGCAGAGCTCTTTCTGCTTCCTGGTGCCATTTCCTGAGCTGTTCTCCTCCTCCAGGCCCTTCCGCCATTTTGTTCTGCCTCACCTTGGGCCAGAGCCATGGAGTCGGCCCACCATGGACTGAACCTCTGACCATGAGCCAAAAGAAACCTCTCCCACTCTAAAATTGTTCTTCTAAGGTCTTTGTGTCACAGCCATGAAAAATCTGACTAAAACTTTGTTTTCTGATGTGGTGGCATTTTTTTTTTTTTTTATCAGCTATCAATTGAGAGGCCAGGATAGGTTTCCAGACTGCTCAAAAAAAGACTGGTAGAAACTTAAAGGATTCAGTCTAAATGTTTCTCCTGACATTCATGAGGATAAGAGTCTTATAGGCCAGAATACTTTCTAAAAAGTGTATTTTTGTAGTGTCAGAAAATATTCAACTCATCTTGTGGTTGAGCTGTATGAATGTACTGCAGGATTGGGGTTGAGTTTTAGAAATATGCTCAATTCAATAATATGACTTAGAGTTCTTTCTGGTCCCTAGATGGTTATTACATATAATGGAGAGAGAGGGGGAGAGCGAGAGAGAGAGAGAGAGAGAGACAGAGACAGAGACAGAGATAGAGATAGTCCAGAGACCAGGACTCTGTTTCCCATAACTATGGTTCTTAGTCAACAATATGGAAGAGAGAGATGAAATCTGATAGCAGGTCAAGCAGAGGAAGAGAAGTTAAGTTGCCATATGAAGGACTTGTACACGTCATTCTCAAAGTCTGAAAACTGCAATGACCCTCATTTTGATCAAAGAACCATCATCTGAAGGTGCAGGCTTAAATGAATGACCCCTTTTGAGGCGGACAGGAGGCTAATGACCAATGAAAAATCAATTCTGTTCCTTTGAAGAGACCAAGGTAATTGCTTGCAAAGGATAGGCAAGGAGAGAATGTTCTCTACCTAAGACAGACACCTTGCAGGACAAGCAGGTGGCCAGTCCAAACCTACATGAGACGTGTCAGAAGAGACAGGGCCAGGTGGCTTCTGATATCTGCAGACAGGTTCCTGGGGATTTGGAAACTAGGAGCAAGATCAGGAGGCTGTGAGGCCAGGACACAGAGAGGAGGGCAGGAATCAGCCATGGCTGGACATAAAGTCTCTGAGCTCCAAATGCATGTTCAACAGACACCAGAGCCCAAGAGAATGACCTCTGCACCTGTTTAATGGCAGGTGTTTAAAGTACACTGAGCAAAGAGAACTGAGTTCTAACCTCTGCTGTCTCAGGGACACACCTTGAAGCCAAACTACGCCATACCCCTCCCCTCCCATACTCCCCTCTACCTAACATAAAGTAACTCTATTCTTCCGCATCTCACCCCACATTGTGAATTAGCATCTGTATACCAGAGAAAACATTCCACCTTTGATTTTTTGGGACTGATTTAATTCACTTAGCATGATATTCTCCAGTTCAGTCCATTTACCAGCAAATGCCATCATTTTATTCTTCTTGATGGCTGAGTAATATTCCATTGTGTGTATATACCACATTCTCTTTATCCATTCATCTGTTGAAGGACATCTGTTAATTTCATAGTTCAGCTATTGTGAATTGAGCTGCTACGAACATGGATGTGGCTGCGTCACTATAGTGTGCTGATTTTAAGTCCTTTGGGTATAAACCAAGGAGTGGGATAGTTGGGTCAAATGGTGGTTCCATTCCAAGTTTAGTTATACCCCATTTGTGTACAATGAATCTAAATGCAGTCTGTCAAAATGAAAAACAGAAATAAATGATTTAGAAATGATAATAATAAAAAAGCGACAATATAATTTTAAACAAAAAATTTGGTTATGGAGCAGGGACTTTACGGGATGCATGTGACGGAGGAAAATTATGCCACTGAATTAGTTCAGAAAAATTTTATAAAAAAATTATCTTTACTTCAAGTGATTCAAGAAACTCCAGGTAGGAGAACCTCAGATTCCCACTGGAGACACAACCTATTCAAAGGTCTAAAAATTTTAAAGGAGGAAATAGTTTTAAGAGCAAAACTGATAACCACCTACCAAACTATCTATTGCTTATATGTTCTCAACATTATCATATTCCATTGGGACATGATAAGGTAGGCCTCTAATAAAATGTACTCAAGAAATAGACAGGAAGTTCATGAGTTTAATGACATCTGCAGGAACATAATAAGACTCTATATGTAGAGAAGTAAAAACTTGAAATAAAACATCTGGGTATATAGTTAGTGGTAGGAGACACCTGGGTTCAATTCCCAGTACTGGAAAAAATATATATCTCTATATGTTTGTATATAGACAGAGAATAAATGATGTGTTTATATACAACATATTTGTACATATATGTATAAGTATACATAAATATATCAATATATATGTGTGAATACACTATATATAAATTTAAAATATATATACATATATATATGCATATATATATATATATATACATATATATCAAAAGAGAAGCTAGAGACCCCCAAAAATAGAATAAACCATTTAAAGTGATGAAAGAGAAAAATAGATGCCATTTATTATTCGTGAAAGGTAGACCCTGGATTGGCTGAAAACTCCCCAGCTGAGATAAAATGAATAAATCAGGAATCTAAACATCCAAGGTCATCCAGATGGACAGATGTCAGACACAGGGGGAAAATCCTAAGAAATTCTGCAGTCTTAGAAAACGAGTTTGCTGGAAGGCTTGGAAGAGGCAGAGAAGCCCATTCTGCCCAGAGGTAAGAAGGTCTGGTCCCAGCGAGGCTGACTCTGACTTCAGCCTCCAGGTCTGTGGGAGGTCACTTCCCCTGTAAGCCAGCAGGGTGGGGCTGAGTCATGGCGGACACCAGCCAACTCACTCCTGCCTTAGGTTGTTGACCACAGATTAAAGAGGACGGGCTTAAGGACGTGGGCATGTTAAGTTAGCAACTCTCAGTAACCAAAGGAAACCTGGCTGAACTTCAGGTCGGCATCAACCAGTCCTATTGAGACACGTGAGGCTCATGGTGAGAGTCAAGGTGTTTTCCATGGATCACAGACGATGGGAATCATCGCTCCTCCTGAGGCTGCATCCTGGGCTGTGGGATGGCTGCCCTCGTGCCCTGGGCTCCTGTGGTCTTCTCTGTCTTCTCCAGCATCCATTCTGCTCCATGTGAGTTCACACTCCCTCCCTTTATGGGTGCATGGTCTGCATTGAATTAGGACCTAAATGAGTTGCTCCTATTAGCTTAATGACCACGTGGTTTTAGGTCCTGGGGGACAGACTTCAACATAGGAGTGAGCAGGCAGGGGACTCAATAAATCCCATTTCAGTAACTTCACCTTCTTCCTGATAATATGGTCATTTTAATTGATTGATTTTCCAGAGCTACATCCTCTTCTATCTGTTGGGTAAATCACTCAGTCAGGAGGAGTTTACTTTTAAACATATTCTGGTTTCATTTGGCGGATAATCTTATACTTATTTTTACACACTTTGGACTTAGTCATCATAATATGTTTTACTCTCATAAATATTTTTGAACAAGGGATTGAACTGAGATGAGCTAAGACACTGATTCTCTTCCCCAGCCCTTTTATTCCCCCAAAATAACTTATCATTGTAGTCTTTTAAAAATTTTTTTGTTAGACAGGGTCTCACTAACTTGTTTAGATCCTCACAATGGGTGAAAGGAACTTACCTCAACCGCGTAAAGGCCACGGTTGTCAAACCCATGGTCAACGTCAAACTAAATGGAGAAAAAACTTAAAGAAATTCCTCTTAATTCAGGAACAGCTCAATGTTCTGTACTTTCACCAACTTTAATCTATATAATACTTGAAACATTAGCCAGAGTGATCAGACAAGAAAAAGGAATCCAGGGAAAACAAATAGGTAAAGAAGGAGTCCAAACTATCTCTGATTTCTGATGATATCATCATATTTTGAAGATAGAAAGCCTCCGTCAGAAGAGTTCTGGAGTTTATAAAAGAGGTTTCCAAAGTAGCAAGATACAAGATCAACACTAATAAATTCTTATATTTCCTATACTGCCAGAGTTATGCTAGCATCAAAAGAATTTGGAAAATCATTCCATTCGCAATAATCTCAAAAAATTAAAATACTTGGGAATCATCAAAACAAGAAGGTAGAAGTGTTCAACAAGGGAATTTATAGGACACTGGAGACACTAAAAGATGGAAGCACATCCCAAGTTCTTGGATAGGCAGAATTAACATTGTAAAAGTAGACGTGCCACCAAAAGCAATATAGAGATTCAAAACCCTCCCCATGAGAAAACCAATGACAGCTTTTACAGAATAGGGAGAAACATTCTTAAATGCATTTCAAAGAATAAGGAACTCAAAGCAGCAAAAGAAATAATATGCAAGGTAATCGAAGCAGGAGGCATCAAAATACGTGATCTGAAATCATACTACAGAGCTCTACAACAAAAAGAGCATGTGAATATCACCAATGTGCACGTAAAGACCAAAGGAATAGAATAAAGACGCAGAGTCAAATTCACCTTCCAGTAGCCCTAGGATATTTGACAGGTTGTCAAGAATATATTCTGGGGGAAGATAGACTTTATAAAAAATGGCCGAGGGTATACTGGATAGCTATTCCCCCTCTCCTTGCACAAAACTCAAATCAAAATGGATCAATGACTAAGGAATTAGACCAGAAACTTGTAAACTACCAGAAGAAAACCAGGGTCCACACTCCAACGTACAGGTGTATTTTAGCATTTGCCATGATCCTCACAGTTACCACTGGCGGTAGTTCTTATAGCAAGTGGCCTGATACTGTCAGAGTGATTTTCTTTGGTTGATATATGGGATTGGTGATCCATGGGTAATTCAACAGGATAACTTGAAGGCATATATATTTCATCTAAGAAAAAACAATTATAAATTGACTAAGAGGAAAGACATTATATAAATTTTTTTGAAATGTCTTCTTAAAATTAAAAGTAGACTTGTTTGAGATTTGCCTTGTTACATCATCCATCATGGTATAGATGCCCCAATCTAATTTGGTGAGACCACAGGGTACCATCTTTGGTTTTAGAAAGAATCTTTAAGCTTTCTGCCATGTTGATGAAGAAGTAATACAGGAGTTAGGAAGAGATTTCTTGTACTTCATCATCCATGTCAGCAATCAGGATCAAAGAAGAAATAAATATTGCTTTCCTTGGAATAGATGGCACACTTGGTACAAGTGCCTTATGTAAAGGTCAATTATCTGGCCTATCTCAAGTTTCTTCCAATTCAAATCTTATTATTTAAATAGCAGAATGTCCTATACATCACATCCATGCCAAGCAGGAAACATTAAACAGACAGATGTCATGATAAACATCTACTGATTCATTTCATGTCATGCCAAGCCGCCAATGGTATATAAAGAGGAGTCAAACACTTTCTCTCCAAGCACTGGCCTGCTCTGAGCTTCTGCAGAACAGGAAGACAGATTCCATCAAGATGAGGATCTTTCTGCTAGCTCTTGGATTCAGTCTGCTTTGTGCTTCATCTCAGTTCAACCCTGCAGAGGTAACATGGATGGACTGATCTTGGGGGTAATATCTCTATCTTTCTTCTTCTTCCTCCTCCTCCTCCTCCTCTTCTTCTTTTCTTCCTCTTCTTCTTCTTCTTCTCCTCCTCCTCCTCCTCCTCCTCCTCCTCCTCCTCCTCCTCCTCCTCCTCCTCCTCCTCCTCCCCCCTCCTCCTCCTCCTCCTCCTCCTCCTCCTCCTCCTCCTCCTCCTCCTTCTTCTTCTTCTTCTTCTTCTTCTTCTTCTTCTTCTTCTTCTTCTTCTTCTTCTTCTTCTAGTTCTTCTTCTTCTTCTCCTGCTCCTTCTCCTCTTTCTCCTTCTTCTCCTTCTTCTTTTCTCTCTTCTCTCTTTCTCTCTCTCCATTTCTGTTGCTCCATCAGGTTGCATTCTAAGTAAAATATGATAGTTAAGGCATCAGACACCAAAGCATTACTTTGAAGTTTCCATATGTTGGGGTGATTTTGTTAGTTATGTCAGAATCTCTCAATTCCATGCTTCCTCTGGGAAATGCAGTCATGACATATCTGATATGATTCTACCTTGTGGAGAGCAGAGCTTGCCTAACACCCATGGGATCAGATTTGGTTCTCTGTTTTTCACTAGAGCTGGACTAGCTGAATGGTTATAATAAGTTATGGATGAGACAAGAGAGAAGGGGCCAGTAACCATTCCAATGGTATCTTTTCTTTCTAGATCACCGGGGACTCCTTTACATGGCAGCTGATAATGTAGAGAAGATTAATGAACATGGAGAGCTGAGAGTCTATTTCCGTCACTTTGAATGTAGCAATGAATGCAATGAGATAACATTAAGTCTCTTCAACAAGTAAGCGATTTTGCTCCAGTGTAGAGGAACCAAACTCTGCATTGTGGACAGGTGTTCTGGTTTCAGATCTACAGTGGGACGTCTTGATTATGCTCATAGAATTGAGTCTTCTGATTTCTCTTCATGGAAGTGTGTTGTGGGTTTGTGAGGGACCTGGTCATCCATGGGAGCACCCCAGGCAATCCCCTGTAGTGGTGTTTCCTTGAAGGGTATTGTGGTTGAGTGTCTCTGTGCAACCACATCACTCAAAGGCAGTTAGGAAAGAATGGTTCCTTGGAACCCCAAGCTGAGGGCAAATGGCAATCAGAACTCCCGGATCTGTGTTGGAGTCTTGGCTAATTTATGTGTTTTGGAAATAGGTTGCATGCAGTTAGCTTTGTGGATGAATTCAATAAGCAGGGTCCTAACATTTATCCTTATCAATCATGATTGTCTCCCTAACATTTCCTATAAAATATATGATCAACATATATATACTAGAAGTCTATAAATATCTGTAGAATGATTAATATTATGTAGGCTTATTGCTAAGTGTGGGAAATTTTTTAAATTGCTATTATAATATATAATGTATATGTAATATGTCTGTATTTATGCACATATAAACATATTTGTATATGTGTGATATAGGTGAATATACACACATATGGTTCATATACATGTGTGTATATATATATATCATGTTAATGGTTCAAATTGACATCAATGTACATAAGAATTATGCAAGAGTAAATCAAATAACAAATTACAAATAAGTGAACAGCTATGTTTTAGAAATTAAAACTGGCAATCCTACACTCAGAAAAATGAGAGATTACACTCCATTTATATATAATCTATCAAAACATATAAATGCTTTCTACTGTCATGTACAACTAATTAGAACAAAATTTAAAAAAAATTGAAATTGAAATTTCACGCATCACTGAAAACATAACATTTTTAAACCAAGACCCAGGAAATAATGAGAACTCATACATAGGAAGACCGAGGTCTGTTAAGATTCATTTCAGGAGATAAATCATCAGTTGCACATTGAAATTCTCACACACTCTTCCCTTAACATGATCATACTGCAAATCAAACTGGTTGGGATTCCCCAACCAGTCCTCTGAAAATGGCGACTCATAAACTTGAAGGTGAGCTGATGCTGAAGATTTTACCCAAGGATCTCTCATCCTCAGGTCTAGCTGCACATCATCCACAAATACAAGTCTGTTGACTTCTGGGTTCATGTATGGAGGTCACTATGACCATGTTCCTCCTGCTGTTCCTAGGTATTCAGCACTTCTTAGAAATCATTGTAACCTGAATTACCAGAGACGGAAAGTTAGCACAGACAGTGAGGACTTCAGAAATCATAGGAGCTGTGACATTTATAGGACGGGAAGAGAAATGACTTTTAAGACAGTCAAAAAAGGAAGCGAGGGTGATCATACTGATACATACATATATATATATATATATATATATATATATATATATATATATGATCAGTATGGATAGAATATATATTAATAATATGAAGGCTTCAATTGTCTTAATATTAATAACATATGTTATTTTTATATGCTCATGTATATATTTTCATCTCATACTGACCTGGGTCCTGCCCTTGCAAACCCCACCAGTGCATACATAGCCAGATCTTCAGACCTCTTTGTTCCAATTTCCTGTAAAAGTCAAAGACATCTTTGGGATGGTCCAGGGATAATACTACTGGAGAATGCACAGGAGACTCTGGCACCAAAATGGATTATCCCACCCAAGAGTCAGTAAGCACCAAGGTTGAGAAATCCTGTAAGAGAACAGAAAAAAAAAAAAACAATAACATGGAGATAATGAATGCATGTGAGAGTGAAATCACTGTTTGTGTTCAGCACCTCAAATGCATGACAGTTCTTGCACTTCCGGAAGCTAAATATGAATGAGTTTGCAAGGACAGATGAGGAAAATTGAGTGTTGTGTTGGTTTCTTTTTAAGGTTGAATGGGGAGTGTCAGAAGGTCTCAGTTGTGGGAAAGAATACCGTCAATGATGTTTATGAAACAGAATGTGAGTATTTACTCTTTGGTTCACTGCATGACACAAATCTTGAGGTGAATTCAAATTCATAATCGTGATGATCCCACATATGGGGATGTCTGATGCTACCACACTTGCTCCTTCTGTTCAATAATGTCACCTCGGAAATGTTACTAACACTTTTAAGCATTCGGATCCTGATGCAGAGTCAGCATAAGGTAACGATCATCTCGAGTTCCCATGTGGAATGCAGGTGTGAGTTATATGTCAGAATGATTCCCTGAGTCTAGATTTCATGGGATTCTCCAGCATGGATGACCATTAAAGTTACCTTCGATTATAATATTTCCTTCAAAATGATTCTCACTCTTCTTTGTCAAATAAGATTACGTTTGTTTCCATTGAATAAAGTACTTTAAAAAATTTAATAGATACACTAAGAAGAAATTATGGTCCAATTGGGTGAAAACCCAATGGTAAGAATGAGAATAATGTACTACTAGGACTGGAAAATTGGGTCATTAAAATGATTGAAAATCTGAAAATTGGTTTTGGGAGGTGACTGAGAAAGTGGGAGCAGTCAACCCGCCATCTTCCTAGATGTCTGAAAACCAGGAGATTTGCTTTCATTAACGACAAGGCAATTCCAAGGACTGGGAATATTGATCATCTGAAAATCGGAACATGGAATGGTTTCCCCTTCTGTGTACCTTTGGAATCTGATTCAAACCTGTTGGGTGGAATTTTGGAGAAACAGGGATTATTAGGGAGGAAAGGGTCCACGTTAATATGTTAGAAGCAAGTCATAGCAAATGCGTTTTTTATAAAAGGCGATTGTACTGAGTGTTGACATGCTTCCTTTCTCCTTTCAGACTCAGGTGTAAATCTCTTTGCAATCCAGTACATCTCCGATGGTGCCATAGCATTTTATAATGCAAATGTGAATGGACAGGGAGAGGTTACCCATGTGACTTTCCTTGTTGGTTCGTATAGTGATTTTTACCCTCTGGATCACAGCATAGTAATTTTTCCCATTTTTTTAAACTCAGGAACATGGACTTTTTTATCATTAAGATCACTGGCACAAAAATGTATTTCCATGTGAGATTCTATTGAGTCATGGTAACGAGAGAGTGTCTTTCTGAACATATAAAGGCATTTTATATTTGGCCATATCCAAAGAACTACCTATTAGTTTGATATTCTTATTCTGGAGATCCAAGTAGTGCACAGTGGTAAATCTGGGTTTTAATCATCTAATGAGCCAAGATTCTAATTCAAATTCAAATGATATTCTTATACTATGTGTATGTGTAAAAATGAAACAGAATCCCACCATGACGTATCACTATACTATCCCAACGAAAATTTGAAAAATGCTACATTTTCATACATACATATTGAATTCAGTAGACACATTTCAGTATTCATTACTATACTCATGTCTACCATAAACCCTTTGATTTATCATAATTCCTCAAACAGTGGCAAAAATTAAATTCATTGCCGCTTAAATAAATATTTAATAAGACCAACCCCTCACATACCCTGCTCCAGAGCCTGCCATAGGCTGAAAATTTTGAGTCAAAGCTCAGAGCAAATAATAGATGCATTTGAATCTGTGTGGTCTGAGATCCACTTTTAAATAGCAGGGGCTAGATCTTATTTTCTCAAAGATGAATGAGGAGAAGTCCTTCACATTTGCTTTGCATGAGCAGAGATGACCCCATGCTCATGGGCTGCGTGAAAGGTTCAGATTACTTCCACCACTCTTGTGTGATTGAATATTGGATGAGCAGTAAATAACAAAAGGGAATGGATTCCTCAATGGTAGCACAGGCAAAATGAGAAGCCATGCTGTGGAAGAATTCTGAAATCTCTGACCCTGGATGTATTGTAGAGAATGCATAAGATTTGAGATCACAAAATTGATGATCTTCAATGTCCTCAGTAGTCCTAAGAACTGGAAGATTACATGATGCTCCACAAGTGGAATCCACCCAATCTTCCCATGTCACTCCAGAATGATCTGGGAGAGTGTCTTTAGACAGAACAGGGAAAACATTGTATGGACTGTTGCACCAGTTGACCCAGAGGACGCTTTCTAACAGAAATCTCTCCGACTTTATCTACATACACACAGCTAAAGGTGCTGTTGTGAGTGAAGAGGAACAGAAGAAGTTTGAAGAACTGACAGTGTGAAAGGAGATTCCAAAGGAAAACATAAGAAATATTATCGAAACTGGTAAAGTCACATTCCTTCTTCCTGCCCCAGAGACATTTCTCTGAAACGTCAACAAATACTGTGAGCCTTGATTCAGATTTTCCATTTGCAAAATGGAAATCCTTAGACATTAATCATCCTCAGTGATCTAGATTTTCCCATCTCTTCTCTTTCACAGATGACTGTCCTGCTGCCTAAGGACGTTTCTTGATGAGCAGACACTTGAGGTGTGTGCTTCCTGACATTTTGTTCTGTGAAGGGTTTTTTCCTTGTGATATTTGGCGTATGTATTATTGAGTGAAATGGTCCTCCTTGAAGTGTGCTGAATATTGAAAAGTAACACTATTTTAGGGTAAAGAGTGAGATTCTTTCACTGGAAGATGGATTGAAGGAACTCTGTGTAGCACTAAACACTGAAATAGTATCAATACTGGTGAATTCCACTGTGAATAAATGACCTTGCAGTGGCAAAATTTTCAAGAATCTTAGAGGACATTTCTCAAGGATTTACATTTATGGAATCACAAGGTACTAGGGATTGAACCCTGGGATTCTGTACCACTGAATTACCTCTCCAGCCAATCTTATATTTTATTCTGAGACTGCATCTAAGATGCAGAAGCTGGTCTTGAACTTGACATTCTCATGTCTCAACCGTCCAAGTCCCTAGGATTATACGCACACGAGTGCTCCTGCAACATGATTTTTAATGTGTTGCACACTTCAATATGCATTCCAGAAACTCACAAAGCAAGAGGAGATCTTGCAAATGTAGACTTTCCTCGGCACGGATCCCGGTAGAACCCATCAATGAGCATAGAGGGTCCCACGAAAAGCGATTTGTGTGAGTTTCCTGCATTTGATTACCCCTGAATGGATTTTGCCATTTCATTAAAACAGTCCCAAACATCATGTCATTAATTTCGGCTTGGTAATACTATAATTTTTTTTTTTCATTTTGAATCCTCACAGATCCTCATGAGATCAGGAAGTTTGGCAACATCATCTTTTTTTAAAGGGTTTCAGAATCATCTATATGAAGACAAAATATCCCCCTTTCATTAAAATTATAATTTCCTCTTTTCTGTGAGATTTCAAATCCTGTCTTAGGGATTTCCTGCCTGTTGTCTTCTATTTATTACCTCTTATTCTTATATTCCTCATTGATTAAATAAATTGGATGTTATTGCAGAAATATGTGTCCTTCATGAAGTTTATGAGAGTTTCAATCCACAGAAATATCTAATCCAATCCACCTATTACAAAGCTGGGTCTGCAAGAGAACAGGGGATCATTTTAGTTAAGGATTAATGCATAACTGGTAATTGCATTTTGAGTATAGAGGAATGGATGAGCTGAAACCTCACAGATATAGATGTTTTCCAAAGTTCATATGTGAGACAATACAAGAAAGATCAGAGGTGAAATGATGGGGTTATGAGAGTCTTAACCTAATCAGTGGATTAATCCACTTCCAAGCTGAACTTCTTCTCTGCAAACAGTTTTGCTATTAAATGCAAATGATGGGGTTATGAGAGTCTTAACCTAATCAGTGGATTAATCCACTTCCAAGCTGAACTTCTTCTCTGCAAACAGTTTTGCTATTAAATGCACGGCTCACATGCGGGGTAGAGGGTGTATCTGGCGCTTGGAAGGCCAGGAAGGCCGTGGGTGCTCTGGGCAGGGAAGTCTCGCGCTTTCTTACCCGTCAATCAGTCCTCATCCAAGATGGCGCCACTAGAGACACTGGCCAGAGACCCAAAGGCAGGGTGGGGTGTGCCGGGAAGATGGCCTGACCGGAGGTTGTCACAGAACAGAGGCGGTCGTGAGCATACAGCAGTCGCTCAAAACGTGCTACCCAGATTGCGTGTGCTTCAAAGAGCAACCTCTCTGTGGTTAAGTAGCTTCTTTCCTTTGTTGTCAGAAAAGACTCTGGGCTAGGGAAGACAGGTGCAGTGGGGCGGCCTGTAATCCCCGCGACGGGGGAGGCTGGAGCCGGAGGATCGCAAACAGGAGACCAGTCTCAGCAATTTCATGAGCAACTGAGCGAGACCCTGTCTCAAAAAAAGGATCTAAAAATCAATAATAATAATGAGAATGAGAAGAAAGGGTCAGCGAAGCAGCGCCAGTTGAATTGCTTGTACCAAGAAAGATGTGTACTAAAGGTGCAGAGGTAGTCACTAAAATCAGGTATACACACAGCCATACGCCTGCAATCCCAGCAGCTAGGGAGGCCGAGGCAGGAGGACGGCAAGTTGAAGGTCAGCCTCAGCAACTTAGCCAAGCCCTAAGCAATTTAGCAAGTTAGCAATTTAGGACGCTAAAGGTCTGGAAGTGTGGCTCCGAGCTAGAGCAACCCTGGGCTTCATAATGAATGTATAGATTCTGGAGATTAGCGCTCTATCTGAAGTATGATTGGCAAAGATTTTCTCCCACTCTGTAGGCTCTTTCTTTGCATTGCTGATAGTTTCCTTTGCTGAGAGAAAGCTTTTTAGTTTGAATCTATCCCAGTTATTAATTCTTGCTTTTATTTCTTGTGCTATGGGATTCCTGTTGAGGAAGTCTGGTCCTAAGCCGACATGTTGAAGCTCTGGACCTACTTTTTCTTCTATAAGATGCAAGGTCTCTGGTCTGATTCCGAGATCCTTAATCCATTTCGAGTTTAGTTTCGTGTATGGTGAGAGATATGGGTTTAGTTTCATTCTGTTGCATATGGATTTCCAGTTCTCCCAGCACCATTTGTTGAAGAGGCTATCTTTTCTCCATTGCATATTGTTGGAACCTTTGTCTAGTATGAGAAAATTGTATTTATTTGGGTTTGTGTCCGTGTCCTCTATTCTGTACCATTGATCCACCTTTCTATTTTGGTACCAATACCATGCCGTTTTTGTTACTATTGCTTTGTAGTAGAGTTGAAGATCTGGTATTGCAATACCCCCTGCTTCGCTCTTTCTACTGAGGATTGCTTTAGCTATTCTGGGTTTCTTATTCTTCCAGATGAATTTCATAATTGCTTGCTCTATTTCTGTAAGGTACATCATTGGAATTTTAATTGGAATTGCATTGAATCTGTATAGCACTTTTGGTAGTATGGCCATGTAAAAACAAAAAATCCACTTGGAATTCCACTGCATGGAGAAGAGCAAAGTCCCGCAGAAAGGAACATGGCCATGAGACTCAGAGGAAGGCCAAGCAGAGAAATCCCCGGGGGTGCCTCCACTCACTTTTGCGGTACCAAGACCCTAGTAGGGGCCCCGGGCTGGGTATCAGGAAAGCACAATGCGAGGCCATAAAGGGAAGAAGGACCTTCGGCGCCCTTGCAAAGAAACGGTCCAAGCCAGCTGGGATTTTCTGCCGAGGCCTGAGTCTCTACCGCCAGCGCAGTTTGGAGGAGGGGCGCTTGCAACGGAGGAGAGGACAGGAGGCCGGCCTCCCTCCGTCCCGCGGTTCCGGGCCTCTATCCCTGTTGGTGGGCAGGTGGAGGCAGGTGCTGCTCTGAGTCTTGGCCCAGCGCTGCTTCTGGTAGGTCTGCCTGGGTGATGGATGGGCGGGCAGAGCCAGCGGGACCCGTCCACCCAGACCCCTCTGGCCTCGCTTTCTGTCCAGGCGAGGCTGGGAGGCAGCACGTCTCCATCTGTCAAGGGGAATGACAGCTGGGGACGGGTCAGGCCGGGAGCGCAGGCCATTGCCTCAGGTTGGGGAGGCTCTGGGAGACCCAGGAGCAAGGCCGCAGCGGCGACGTCTTCGCACTAAGGGGATTTCCTGGCCGGGCGTCCCCTGCTTTCAGGCACCGGCCTCTTCTGCGGTTAGGGTTTGCCCTAAAATGACGGCATGGTGAGAGATGACGTCAGAGGCCGGTGAGCGATGACGTCAGAGGCTGAAGTCTGAGGCCGGTGGAATTCGCTCCTGGGCGGGGTGAGGAAGGCAGGGAGGCCGACAGCCTTCTTCTGAAAACAGGCATCGCTGGCCTTCAGTCCCGGGCATCAAGCAGGACCCTCTGCCGCTCCAGGGTGAGATCTCGGAGATGTCTGGGTGCTTTTGCAATCGGCCTTTGAGTCTTTTCCTTTTTTTTTTCTTTTTCTTGATACTGAGGATTGAACCCTAGGGTGCTTGCTTAACTACTGAGCCCCATTCCCAACCCTTTCTTTAAAAAAAAATATTTTATTTAGAGACAGGTTCTTGCTAAGTTGCTGAGGGTCTCGTTAAGTTTCTGAGGCTGACCTCCAACTTGTGGTCCTCCTGTCTCAGCCTCCAGAGCCATTGGGCTTACAGGCATGCACCTCTGCAGCCGGCTTCCCGGTGAGTCTTCTCTGTCTGTATTTTCTTCTCTTCCCTCTAACTGGGTGATGTATGATCCGCAGACTCTCTCAGTTTTTGCCTCATATACATCTTTGCATTTGAGATTTTCTCTCTCTCTGAGGAACCCACTACACAAAATCGCCGAATTACTCACCACCAGGGGTTGTTCTTCTAATTTTAATATATATATATATATTTTTTTTTTTAAATTAGTAGTGCAGATCAACACATGAGATGCCAAATTTCTATATATTTGTCTGTTCCTAACCTGTCTTCCCTTTGAAGGTGAGTCTCACAACATAAATGTGTTTTTACATCACTGCCTTATTTCAAAATTCTGTAACTATTTGCAATACAGAGTAGATGACCAATAAGTATTTGTTAAATATAAGACTCGCCAGCACCTGCTATGATGTTTTGAGGTGTCCTCTAAAAACTCCTGTGTGGGTCGAGGCAAGAGTCTCTACAGGTGGAAATGACTGGGTTGTGAGAGGTGTAACCTAGCCAGGAGATTAATCCACTTGCATGGGCTAACTGGGTGGGGACTGTGGGTAGGTGGGGTGTGGCTGGAGGAGGTGGGTCACTGGGCACCTGCCTTTGGGGTTTACATCTTGTCCCTGGTGAGCAGAGCTCTCTCTGCTTCCTGGCTATGGTGAGCTGAGCATTTTGCTGGACTAGCTGTCCTTATTCAAGTGGTCTGCATATATTTTTGAGAAAAGAAAAGACACTTTTAGATAGACACTTTAGTGTTCATTAAGAAATAAAGACTATTGATAAAGGTAACCACTCAGAGAAATATTTATGAGGCTAGGCATGGAGATGCTCGGCTGTAATCCCAGCAGCTTGGGAGGCTGAGGCAGGAGGATCACAAGTTGGAGGCCAGCCTCAGGAACTTAGCGAGACCCTAAGCAAATAGCAAGATCCTCTTTCAAAATTAAAATAATAATAATAAAATAAAAAAGTTGGGGATGCAGCTCAGTGGTTAAACTTTAAGCAGAATGACCATTTTTACGATTATGATTTTAATTCTGCTTATCCAAGAACATGGGATGTCCTTCCATTTTGTAAGGTATTCTTCAGTTTCTTTCTTCAGCGTTCTATAAATTTTGTGCTAGAGTTCTTTTCCTTACTTACTTAGATTAATTCCCAAGGTTTTTTTGTTTGTTCGTTTGTTTGTTTTTGAGGTAATTGTGAAAGGGATGATTTTCTTGCTTTCTTTCTTGTTGAATCACTTTGGGGTATAGGAAAGCTCTTGATTTGTGGGAGTTGATCTTGAATCCTACTAAATTCATTTATAACCTCTAGAAGTCTTCTGATGGAGTATATGCATCTTCTAAATGTAGGAAAAAAATCATCGACAGAGGTAGTTGGACTCCTGGTTTTCCCATTTGAGTCCCTAGATTTCCTTTTCTTGCCTGATCACTTAGGCTAATGTTTCAAGGACCATTTTCAATAGAATTGGTGAGAGTGGAAAGGCTTTTTTTGTTCCTGAATTGAAAAGAAATGCTTTTAGTTATTTCTCCATTTCATGTGATACTGACCTTGGGTTTTTCATTGACCTTGGGATTGGCATAGATGACATTGACGATGTTAAGATTAAGTTCCATCAGTCAATAGTGAGACTCTAAGCAAGTTAGTGAGACTCAGTCTCAAAATAAAATATAAAAAGGGCTGGGGAGGTGAGTCAGTGGCAAAGCCTCCCTGGGTTCAATCCCTGGTTCAAAAAATGTTTATTAATGAGAATCAAAATATATTTTGATGAACTAAGTCTATGCAAAATGTGTAAAAATATCTATAATAATAATCACCAAATGAAATCAGCAGTAGATTTAAAAGCGAACTCCTCTTGGCCAAGTGATTTACCCAACAGATAGAAGATGACGTAGCTCTCTGAATATTAACTAATTAAACTAAGCACATTATCAGAGAGAAGGTGAAGTTTCTGCAGTGGGTTGAATTGAACTCTCTTCCTGCTCATTCCTATGTTGAACTCGGTCCCCAAGGAACTGCATCCATTATGGGTAACCAAGCTAATCTGAGGTACTTAGGTTGGTCCTCATTCAATATGGATCTCCTCCAAATAGAAAGAGGAAATGAGAACTTTCAAGGAACAAGACGGATGCTGGAGAAGACAGAGAAGACCACAGGAGCCCAGGGCACGAGGGCAGCCATCCAACAGCCCAGGACGCAGCCTCAGGAGGAGCCAGGACTCCGATCTCTGGACGCCTTCCCATCGTCTGTGATCCATGGAAAACACCTTGACTCTCACCATGAGCTTCACGTGTCTCAATAGGACTGGTTGATGCCGACCTGAAGTTCAGCCAGGTTTCCTTTGGTTACTGAGAGTTGCTAACTTAACATGCCCACGTCCTTAAGCCCGTCCTCTTTAATCTGTGGTCAACAACCTAAGGCAGGAGTGAGTTGGCTGGTGTCCGCCATGACTCAGCCCCACCCTGCTGGCTTACAGGGGAAGTGACCTCCCACAGACCTGGAGGCTGAGGTCTGAGTCAGCCTCGCTGGGACCAGACCTTCTTACCACTGGGCAGAATGGGCTTCTCTGCCTCTTCCAAGCCTTCCAGCAAACTCGTTTTCTAAGACTGCAATGTTCCCTTGGCTTTTCCCCATTTACCTGATGTAGGTCCCCCTGGATGACTAAGTTTACCTTACCCATTGGAGCTCCTTGGAATTTTAGATTCCTAATATATTTCTTTATTTTTAATCTCATCTGGGTAGTTTTCAGCCAATATATGATCTACCTATTGATCAATAATTTTACTCTATAGCATCATTTTCCTCTGTCAACATTTTGAATGTGTTATTCTCTTTTTTCTAGTTTCTGAATTCTCTCTCTCCATATGTGTATATATGTAGACATGTATATATATTTTTATGTACATATATATATATTTTAATATGTGTTTTGATATATTCATATATACATATTGATAAATTCATATATACATACAAGTTTATTCTTCATATATATAAATACATGATTTTAGTACACATACATACATATTCTTTATATATACATGTACATTTTCTTTTTTTCACAGTCCTTGGAATTGAACCAAGGTGTCTCCTACCACTGAGCCAAATTCCCAGTCATTTTTTAAATTATTGTTTATTTAGAAAAAGAGTTCGAACTTGTGATCCTTCTTCATCAGCTTCTTCAGTACCTAGAATCACAGACCTGCCCCATCTCTTCCCACTGGAATATGATAATTCTGAGGATATGTAAGCAATGGATTATGTGGTATGTGTGTAACCATTCTTCTTCTTCTGCTGTTGCTCTTGAAACTATTTGAGGACAATCAACATGATGTGTCTCAAGTGGGAACCTGAGTTTGTCCTTCCTGGTGCTTCTTGAATCGCTTGGAGTAGAGAGAGATTCTTTTTCCCTAAAATTTGGTCTGAACTAATTCTGTAGCGTAGTTATCTTCTGTCATATGCATCCAGCAAAGTCCCTGCTCCATTAACAAATTTTGCTTTTAAAATATATTTTCACTTATTGAGTTTGGCTTCAAGGTATGTCCCTGAGACAGGAGGGGTTAGAACTCAGTTCTCTTTGCTCAGTGTACTTTATTTTTTTATTTTTTTTATTGTAAACAAATGGGATACATGTTGTTTCTCTGTTTGTACATGGCGTAAAGGCATACCATTTGTGTAATCATAAATTTACATAGGGTAATGTTGGTTGATTCATTCTGTTATTTTTTCCCTTCCTCCCACCCCTCTTTTCCTTCTATACAGTCCTTCCTTCCCCCATTCTTGCCCCCCTCCCTAACCCTAACTCTAACCCTAAAACTAACCCCTCCCACGCCCCATTATGTGTCATCATCCACTTATCAGCGAGATCATTCTTCCTTTGGTTTTTTTGAGATTGGCTTATCTCACTTAGCATGATATTCTTCAATTTCGTCCATTTGCCTGCAAATGCCATAATTTTATCATTCTTTATGGCTGAGTAATATTCCATTGTATGTATATGCCACAGTTTCTTTATCCATTCATCAACTGAAGGGCATCTAGGTTGGTTCCACAATCTGGCTAAGACCTACAAGCAATCAACAAACATATGAAAAAATGTTCAACATCTCTAGTAATAAGAGAAATGCAAATCAAAACCACCCTAAGATTCCATCTCACCCCAATTAGAATGGCAATTATCAAGAATACAAGCAACAACAGGTGTTGGTGAGGATGTGGGGAGAAAGGTACACTCATACATTGCTGGTGGGTCTGCAAATTAGTGCAGCCACTCTGGAAAGCAGTGTGGAGACTCCTTAGAAAACTTGGAATGGAACCACCATTTGACCCAGCTATCCCACTCCTTGGCCTATACCCAAAGAACTTAAAATCAGCATATTACAGAGATACAGCCACATCAATGTTCATTGCTGCTGAATTCACCATAGCTCAGTGTACTTTAAACACCTGCCATTAAACAGGTGCAGAGGTCATGCCCATGGACACTGGTGTCTATTGAACATGCATTTGGAGCTCAGAGACTTTATGTCCAGCCATGACTGATTCCTGCCCTCCTTTCTGTGTCCTGGCCTCACAACCTCCTGATCTTGCTCCTAGTTTCCAAATCCCCAGGAACCTGTCTGCAGATATCAGAAGCCGCCTGGTCCTGTCTCTTCTGACACGTCTCATGTAGGTTTGGACTGGCCACCTGCTTGTCCTGCAAGGTGTCTGTCTTAGGTAGAGAACATTCTCTCCTTGCCTATCCTTTGCAGGCAGTCACCTTGGTCTCTTCAAAGGAACAGAATTGATTTTTCATTGGTCATTAGCCTCCTGTCCACCTCAGAAGAAATCATTAATATTTGCCTGTACCTTCTTATGATGGTTCTTTGATCAAAATGAGACTCGTTGAAATTTTCAGATTTTGAGAATGACGTGTACAAGTCCTTCATATGGCAACTTAACTTCTCTTCCTCTGCTTGACCTGCTATCAGATTTCATGTCTCTCTTCCACATTGGTGACCAAGAACCATAGTTATGGAAAACAGAGTCCTGGTCTCTGATGTTTCTCTCTCTCTTTCTCTCTCCCCCAATTATATATAATAACCATCTAGGAACCAGAAAGAACCCTAAGTCATATCATTGAATTGAGCTCATTTCTAAAACTCAATCTCAAACCTGCAGTACATTCATACAACTCAACCACAAGATGATTTGAATATTTTCTGACACTACAAAAATACACTTTTTAGAAAGTATTCTGGCCAACCAGTCTCTTATCTTTATTCATGTCAGGAGAAACACTTCCATTGCATCCTGTAAGTCTCTACAATTTTTTTTTTTT
Source organism: Sciurus carolinensis (assembly GCF_902686445.1). Lineage (NCBI taxonomy): Eukaryota > Metazoa > Chordata > Mammalia > Rodentia > Sciuridae > Sciurus > Sciurus carolinensis. Next base: position 2,606,166 of record NC_062232.1, read on the forward strand.
AACTGTCTGGAAACCTAACTTGGCCTTTCAATTGATATCTGATAAAAAAATTTCCACTGTATCAGAAAACAAGGTTTTAATCAAATTTTTCATGACTGTGACACAAAGACCTTAGAAGAACAATTTTGGATTGGGAGAGGTTTCTTTTGGCTCATGGTTTCAGAGGGTTGGTCCATGGTTGACTGACTCCATTACTTTTGGCCCAAGATGAGATAGAACATCATGGCGGAAGGACATGGAGGAGGAAAGAAGCTCAGGACATGCAGAGAGAGGGAATGGAGGATAGGGAGAAAGATAAGGAAGGGAGAAAAGTCAGGGACAATGTATAGTCCCCAAGGACATCCTTCTAACAACGAACTAACAAGACAATCAGAATATGATCCGGCTGTACCACTGCTGGTTTTGGTTCTTTGTTATTACTGTTATCAAAGGGACAATAAGAACATCTTAGAGCAGTAAAAGTTTATTCAGGCTCATGGTTTCAGTGATTCAGTCCATGGTGGGCCGACTCCATGGCTCTGTCCCAAGGTGAGGCAGAACAAAATGGCGGAAGGGCCTGGAGGAGGAGAGCAGCTCAGGACGTGGCACCAGGAAGCAGAGAGAGCTCTGCTCACCAGGGACCAGATATGAAACCCAAAGGCAGGTGTCCAGTGACCCAGCTCCTCCAGCCACACCTCACCTGCTTGTAGTCACCACCCAGTTAGTCCAGTCAAGTGATTTCATCCACTAACCCAGTTAAGGTTCTCATAACTCATTCATTTCGCCTCTGAGTTTTCTTGATCAACCTCCCACATGAGTTTCTGGAGGATACCTCACATTCTAACAATTACTCACTCATATTCGTTCTGTTCCTGCTCAGCCCTTCCTCTGTACTCATGATACATTCAGTAGCTATGCAATTATCCTTAACTACAATGATTTGTTTTCTTATAGAACCAGATATTTAATAAGTGCTTTGCAGTAGGTATTTCTGTGTATGGAAAATCTCTTAACCTTCTTCAAAGACACTTATTTCATGCATATAACATGAAATTTATTTAATCAATGAAGAATACAGGAATGGAAGGTAAGAAATAGAAGAGAACACACAGGAATTCCCTCAAACAGGGATTGCAACATCCCAGAAAAGAGGAAATGAGGATTTTAATTAACAGGGGATATTTTCTCTTCATATAGATGATTCTGAAGCCCGTTAGAAGATGATGGTCCACACATTCCTGATCTGATTAGGATCTGTGAGGATTCAAAAGAAAAATATATTGAAATATTGCCAAGCAGATCTTAGTAATATGATGTGGGGGAGTGTTTGAATGAAAAGGCAAAATCCATTCAAGGGTGGTCAAGTGCAGGAACCCTCACACACATCTCTTTTCACAGGAACCTGTATGCTCATTTATAGGTTCTACAAAGATTCTTGTCATAGAAAAGTCCACATTTGCATATTTTCCTCTTGCTTTGCTTATTTAGGTGGCACACATTGATGTGTGCAACCCATTAAAAATTATATTTCAGGAGCAATCATGTGCATATATTCCTAAGGACTCTATGGGCTGAGGCACAAGGATCTCAAGTTCAAAGTCAGCTTGTACATGGTAGCCAGATGCAGTCTCGGAATAAAGAATAAGATTGGCTGGAGATGAAATTCAGTGGTACAGAGTCCTAGGGTTCAATCTCTAGTACCTCCCACCTCCAAAACTGTAAATCCTTGAGAAATTATGCTCTGGAGTTCTGGAAGATTTTGCCATGGCAAGGTAATTTATTCACACTGGAATTCCCCAATGTGAATATTATTTCATTTTTCATGGTTCATAATTTGCTCTTCAATAAAAGATCCCCCCTCCTGAAAGTAGTGTTGTTTAATCAATGTTTTCAAAATGTAAACTCATGTCAACAGCCTGCATGAGGAACCATGTCACTCATTAATACATATGCAAATATCATAAGAGGAAAATCTACCTAACAGAACAAAATGTCAGGAAGCACAAACCTCAAGTGTCCACTCATCAAGCGAAGTCCTTAGGCAGCAGGACAGTCATCTGTGAAAGAGAGGATGGGAAAATCTAGATCACTGGGGATGCTCCATGTGTGAGGATTAGCATTTTGCAAAGGGAAAATCTGAATCAAGCCTCACGTATTTTCTCACATTTCAGACCGACATCTATAGGGTAGAGAGAAGGAATGTGACTTTACCAGTTTCAATGACATTTCTTATGTTTTCCTTTGGAATCTTCATTTCCACCGTCAGCTCTTCAAACCTCTTCAGCTCCTCTTCACTCAGGCTGTTTCCTTTAGCTGTGTTTCAAATGGTACAGAGTGGAAGGGATTTCTGTTAGAAAGCGTCCTCCGGGTCACCTGGGGAAACAGTCCATCCCACCATCACCACGCTCTCTTTAATGGTGTTGTAGGCTACTTTTGAGTGACATGGGAATAGTGGGTGGATTCCACTCATGGAGCATCATATCATCATGGAATCCTTAGGACCACAGAGGACATTGAAGATCATTTATTCTGTGAACTCAATCCTGCCTAATATTTGTGCATTCTCTAAAACACATCCAGGGCTTAAGATTTGGGAATTCTTCCACACTGTGGCTCCTCATTTCACCTGTGTCTACCTTCTGGAATCTCTTCCCCGGTATTCATCCAATATTCTGTGACCGAGGAGGGGGAAAGAGACCTGAACTTCTCACCAAGCACACTAACACGGTCATCTCTGCTCATGCACAGTAACAACACACAACATCTCCTCCTTCATCTTTGGAAAAATAAAATTCTAGCACCATCTATTTCAAATGTGGATCTAAGACCACAATGTTCAAATGCAGCTTTTGTTTGCTCTGAGGGAACCCTCAAAAGTATATGTCCCCAGGCAGGTTTGGAGCTATGTATGGGAGGTACTAGTCTAATCAAGTATTTATTCAAAGAACAATAATTTTAAGATTCAAAACTGTTCAGTTATGATAAAATAAAGTGTTTAAGGTACAGAGGAATATGGTAATGAATACTGAAATGAGTCTACAGAAATCAACTTTTTATATATGCATAAGTATTTTTCCATATTTTCATTGCTGCTTTATAATTTTACATAAGTTTGGGATTCATTGTTGCACATTCACACATGCACACAGGATAGGAATAGAATTCTAACTCAACTGTAGTGTCTTGGTTCCTCAGGTGACTAAACCCAGTTATATACCACTGGGCCCCACTGTTGATTCTGCAGAATAAGGGATTGCTACTTTTGGAAAACCATTTGATAAGACCCCATATGAAATGTGTTTTTTTCATTTTTAGAAACACAACCACTCAGTCCACTTGCCTCAATGGAGCTAACATGGGAACACTTGTGTTTACCAGTATATGTAGTACAAATACATATATATTATTTTTCCGCATACTTCCCTCCTGCATTGACAGACTAGATGAAATCACCATGCTGTGTTGCAGAGGGTGAAAGTGACTATACTCACCAGCAACCAGGGTCTCGTGGGTAACCTGGCCGTCTTCATCGATATTTTCATTATATAATGCTATGACATTATCCGAGAGGTACTTGATACTGAAGAAATTTTTACCGGAGTCTGTGATAGAAAAAGAAAACACTTCAAAGCTCAATATAATCACTTTAAAAACATTCATTTCCGATGACTTGCATGTCACAGCCCGGTGAACTCTTCCTTCCAGAACCATCTCCATCTCACTAACAATCCACTTCCTGTGTTAGAATTGGGCACAGGAGCCACAGAGAAAGGGAGTCAATCCCAAGTCCCCGTCTGAAGGTGGAAAAGATTCCCCGTCCTTGGAATTGCCTGCTCATGAATGGACTGCGAGTTGTTTCAGGAAAGCAAAGCTCTGGTCTCAGGATCCGTAGGAAGCTGGTGGGTGGACAGCTTCCAATATCGTAAATCATCCCACAAAAGACAATTTTCAAATTCTCAGCAATATTATGATTCAATGATCCAGTCCAGGCAATATTATCATGTAATTCCACCCATTGGAAGGAATATGTCATATTGAACCTAAAGCTTAGAAAACACAAGAGATACACACACACACACACACACTCACACACACACTTTTTAAATGTATGTACATGTCATAAAATATCACACTTCTATTTTTTACATATATATGCTATATATGTATAAACATGCATGCATACATTTGTATGTGAACACATGTATAGTATAATTGTATATTAATGAATCATATTGCTATATATTTGTATTTATATGAAAAACAACACTTTTCAGACCAAGACTAGAACACCCGATTGTACGTTCTCTTTCCATAAAACAAAACATGTAGGAATTTGGTGCTTTGATATTATGGGATCAGTGTTTGAGAATTAGTGATTTTAATTCAAGGAGATAGAAGTCAGTATTATTCTTTGTTGCTTTTATCTGAAGTTCAAATCAGGTTGAATCCAGTAGAAATATTTGACGGCTATTTTTGCTATTCTCACCCTAACATATCAGGTTTCTGTCTATTGGATCATAATTCTTTTTTGATGGGAGGTGCTGGTGATTAGACCCAAGGGCACTCAACCACTGAGTCACCTCCCTAGGACTATATGGTATTTTATTTAGAGTCAGGCTCTCACTGAGTTGCTGAGCACCTTGCTTTTGCTGAGGCTGGCTTTGAACTCCTGATCCTCCTGCCTCAGCCTCCCAAACTGGTGATATTACAGGGGTGCACCACCCCATCCAGCCAGATTATCATTCTTTAATCGTTCATGGATTATTTAGTTTCTTCAATGAAAAGCAAGTGTAATCAAACGTGTCAGAGGACAAGAAGACTAATTTTGAAGGAACTCTCTTGTAATTTAAGGTGGTTGTAAGTCTTTCTCCAGCTAGAGAATCCCAGGAAACATATGAATCAGGAATCCTTCTGACACATAATTAACACCAACATGCCACATGGAAACTGAGGCCATAGGAACCGGATCCTAACTCTGTCCGATGACCTGAATGCCTTCAAGATTGCAGAGCATGTCCAAGGTTGCCTTAGCAAGTAGAGGCAGAAGTTGAGGTCGCATCCAGACCTCCCGGTACGTGTGATCCCAGGACCAGGAATTAGAACACACCTCAAGGTCTGGGTCAGTCAGCGAACCAAAGAGCAAATACTCACACTCGGCTTCGTAAACCTCAGTATCGTTTTTGGTTGTTAGGGCTGTGAAATTCTGGCACTCCCCGTTGGACCTGAGAAACAGACCAAGAGATCACCTTGTGGCTCCTCCCTTCTTGCAAAGACCTTCATACTTGGCTAGAACACCCTGCCTGAGGGTCAGAGCCACTGAGATGGTCAGTACAACCAATGACTTCTCTCTTGCCCACACTCGACGTCTGCACACTGTGGGACATTTTGCTGTCTGTGATGGGATCTCTCAACCTCGGCACTCCCTGACTTTGGGGTGGGATGGTTCAGGTGGAGAGTCCTGTGCATTGTCCAGCAGAGTCATCACTGGCCTGACCCACAGCGTGTCCTACGTTCTCACTGACAATTGGGAGAGCCAAGCAGGTCTGCAGATCTGACCACCTAGGCACGGGAAGGGTCTGCCCGGGCAGATTCCCATTTCAGGATGATGGAAAATCCTATACATAGGCATATGCATGCATCCAAAATATATATAAATGACCTTCATATTAATAACATTAGATTCTTTGTAATATCAACACATAATATTATATCTCTACAATTTTATATTTGTACCATATATAAACAAAGTAATATATCACACTTCCATTTTTCTACTGTCAAAATGTGATTTCCCTATCTTTCCCCTAAATGCTGATATTCCTGTGAATTCTGGACTCCTCCACTCTGTGATAAGTCTTCAACTTCTGCTAATTCAGGTCACAATTTTTTCTGAGAACATCTTAATTAATTGCTAGTAATGGAATCAGGGACTTAGACCCAGGCTCCTATGAAAATGGACCCAGAAGGAAACAAACCTGGATTTGCCCATTATAGACAGATAGATGTGAGGGTGAGAGAGCCATTATTGATAGATCAGCCATCAGCTCACATTCCACTTCAGGATTCACCATTTTAATGGATTTTTAAAATGGCGGGCGTCACGTGGTATTTTCAAATTTGTTTTCCAGCTAACAGTGTGTGAAGGGATGAGAGTGTCAAATGTGCAATTGGGGATTAAACTCCTGAATTGAATCTGAACAGATCCCTGTCTTCCTGTGCACTAGTTCTCATTACTTTTCTTGGGTTTTGGTTGAAAAATATTATTAAAACTTTAGTGATGTAATTGTCATGTTGGTCTTTTACTTCTAAGGCAGACATAGTAGTTTATTGATTTACACTTTGTTATTGGGTTAACCACTGGGTATTCTTAAGTAGGTTGATGTGAATTTGAAACATGAAATGCAGACATTTTCTATACACATATATGAAAATTTACATATGTGTATATACATATATATTACATATATGCTACATGTATAATGGATGGATTTTATATTTTTCCACACTTACCACGACACCTACATAAAGGTAATCATTGTACAAATATTAACTTCCTGCTAGAAGTACATGTTTACTGATTGATCTGTCATAGACAATGTCAGCTAGAGAATCATGATTGACATGGATAAATGTGTAGGGCCCTGTTCATTGAATTCATTCTTAAACTGAATAAATTGAATTTATCCTGAAACTGAATGGATGTGACCTGTTTGCAATAGACAGAAAAAGGAAAGATCCAGCATAGATCCTGGGGTTCTGATGGCCCTTTGGCCTCCACTTGTCTTCCAGGGAAGGATTCCTCCCTTCATGTCTCTAAGTCTCTATATGAAATGCTGTGGTTCAACAAGGGCCACTCAACCACAATAAATTTCAAGAGAAAGCACTACAGGGCATGCTCTGTGCTGCTCCTACTAATGTCCAGGTTCCTCAGGAGCCCACAACACATTCCATGAAGAGACGTCAGAAGACTCAATTCAGTGAGCTTCATCAAGATGTCCCACTGGAGATTTGAGAGCAGACCACGTGTCAGAAACTAATGGTTTTCTTTGTTCAATTGGTGCATCTTTCACTTACTTGGAGTAGAAGCTGAGACCTAACTTGTTGCAGCCCTCAGTACACTCAAGATGGCGAAAACGGAATCTCAGCTCACCGTTTTCTTCAATCTTCTCTACGTTGTCAGCTGCCACGTAAATGGTACGCCACTCTCCGGTGATCTGAGAAGAAATGATCCCACTGGAATGGTTAACAGCTCCTCTTTCTTCTCCCATCAATACTTATATCCATTGCAGCTAGTTCACCTCGGAAGCAAACACTCAGTCTAATCACACAGACACCATGCAAGCTCTGCTCTCCACAAGGTAGACCCACATCAGAGAATGTCATGACTCAGGTTCCACAAGGAAATGGGAAATTTGAAACAACTAAGCAAAATCGCCAAATATATGCCAACTATTAGGATCAGATTTGGTGCCTTAACTCTTTCTTTTCTACTTACTTGCAGAGCAATCCAATGGATTCATAGAAAGGGTTGAAATACAGAATAAAGATGGTTCTATCATGAATATGGACATATGTGGACAGAGATGCTTCTAGAACCTCACATCATATATAATTGATAAATGGAGGAAGAGAGAGTGAAATAGAGGGAGAAAGACAGACAGAGAGAGAGGCAGAGAGAGAGATGATCTCCATGATCAGCCCATTCCTGGTACCTGGACAGGGTCGAACTGAGTGGAAGCACAAACCACAGTGAATCCCAGAAGGAGCAGAAGGGTCCTCATCTTGATGGGATTTGTCTTCCTGTTCTGCAGAAGCTCAGAGCAGGTGAGTGATTGGAGAGAGTCTGATTGACACCTCTTTATATAGGATTGGCGTCTTGGCATGACATGTAATGAATCCATTGTTGTTCATTATGAGATCTTCTGTTTGCTCAATGTTTCCTGGTTGGCAGGAATGGGCTGTCTATGGCCATGGTTATTTAACTAATAAATTTAGTATTCAACAAAACTTTCTTTAGTCCTGGTAATTGTCTTTTATATAAGGCACATTCACAAAGCACGCCATTTATTCTAAGGCCAGAATATTTATTTCCTCTTCGAACCTGATGGCTGAAATGGAGGTTGAAGAACTAAATATCTATTTCCAGCTGCTGCATAACTTCTTTCACATTTCAGGAAAATACTTGAAGTAACATTCTAAGTCTGAAGATGGTACCTTGTGGTCCAACCAAATTGGATTATGTCGTCTCTAACTCAAATGGAAGGTTACAAGACACCTCTAACATGAGTCTGTTTAAATTAAAGAAGAGAGTTCAAAAAATAAACCTTACATCTTTGTAAATTTATGAGGGATTTTTGATGTTTGTTTTCATTTTTGTTTTTTTTTTTTTATTTTTTGGTTGAAATTCAGTTTTCTTCAAGTTATCCTGTTGAATTACCCATGGGTCACCTACCTCACTGGATCAACCACAGAAAATCACTCTGGAAGTATCAGGACACTTGATATAAGAGCCACACCAGTGATAATCGTGAGGATCATGGCCAATGCTAAAATACATCTCTATGTTGCAGTTTTGACCTTGTTTTCTTCTGACAGTTGTAAAGTTTCTGTCTAATTCCTCTGTCTTTGATCCATTTTGGTTTGAGTTTTGTGCAGGGTGAAAGATAGGGATCCTATACTATTTTGCCACAAATAGCTCTGCAGTTTACCCTGCATCTTTTTAAACAAAGTCTCTCTTCCTCCAGCATATATCTTTGGAAAAAATGTCAAATAAAAGAAGGATACAGGAAGGTGAATTTTTCTCTGTGACGTTTATTCTATTCTGTTGATCTTCATGACCAGATTGGTGATGTTAATTGCTCTTTTTCGTATACAGCTTTGTAGTTTATCACACGATTTCATCAGATCATCTATTTTAATGCCTCCTACTTTGATTATCTTGCTTATTATTTATTTCATTGTTCTGGATCTTTTATTCTTCCAAATGTATTTAAAAATATTTTTCCCAATTTTATATCATCTATCAAAATATATAAAAATATTCTACTCTTACGTACAACTATTTAGAACAAATATAATAAAAATTTTCTTTACAATGTCATTGGTGTTTTTATGGAGATTGCTTTGAATTTTATACTGCTTTTGGTAGCAACTCTAATTTACATTATTAATTGCCTATCCAAGAACATGGGATGTCCTTCCATCATCTAGGAACTTCTTCAATTCCTTTCTTCAGTGTTTCCTAAATTTTTTTGCAGAACTCTTCTACTTCTTTGTGTCAATAATTCCCAAGTATTTAAGTGTTTGATATTATTTGTGAATGCAATTGTTTTCCAAATTTCTTTGCCTGCTGAATCACTGTGGCAGTATAGGAAATGTATGGATTGATAAGTGTTGATCTTGTATTTTGCTACTATGCTGAACTCATTTGTGAACTCTGGAAGTCTTCCTATGAAGTTTTTGCATCTTCTAAATATGATAAAATCATCAGCAATCAGAGATAGTTGGACTTCTCCTTTTCCTATTGGTGTTCCCTTGATTCCTTTTCTTGTCTGATCACTCTGGCTAATGTTGCAAGTACTATATGATTAGAATTGGTGAAAGAAAGAAGCCTTGCATTTTTCCTGAATTAAGAGGAAATTTTCTAAATTTTTTGGCCATTTAGTATAATGTTGACCTTGGGTTTGTCATCAATGGCCTTTACATGGTTAAGGTAAGTTTCTTTCATCATTGGTGAATTTCTAAACATATTAGTGAGACCCTGTCTAACAATAAAATATAAAAAGGGCTGAGGAAGAGAATCAGTGGATGAGCTCCCCTTGGTTCAATCCCTGGTTCAAAAAATATTGTTAAAGTGAATGAAAATATATTATGATGACCTAAGTTCACCCAAAACTTGTAAAAATATGTGTACTATTCACCAAATGAAATCAGAATATATTTACAAGTGGACTCCTCCTGACCATGTAATTTACTCAACAGATATAAGATGATGTAGCTCTCAGATCATCAATCAATTGAACTGAGCCCATTATCAGACACAAGGTGAACTTTCTGACGTGGGCTGACCTGAGTCCTCTTCCTGCTCATTTCTATATTGAAGTCTGTTTGCAAGGAACTGCATTCCTGATGGGTAACTAATCTAACATGAGTCATTTAAAGAGGTAGGTCTTAAATCAATAAGGAGTGTGTCCACATAAAACAAAGAAATGTGAACTTACAAGGAACAGGATGGATGCTGGAGAAGAGTCAGAAGACCACATGAGCCCAGGACAAGAGGGTGGCCATCCACCAGCCCAGGAGGAAGCCTGAGGAGGAGTCAGAACTCTCTGATCTCTGGAAGTCTCACAGACAGATGTCTTTCCATTGTCTGAGATCCATGGAAATCACATTGACTCTCACCACTATGTTTACATGTGAGTAACTAGTTGATATCTACCTGGAGTCCACCATGTTTTCTTCTTTTGATTTATGAGTGTTGTTAAATTAACATGCCCATGTCCTTTAAACCCTTCCTCTTTATCTATTGAGAAGAAAGTAAGGGATGAGTCATTTCCTGGGGCTACCGCGAGATAGCCCCACCCTGCTGGCTTACAGGGAGAATTTACCTTCCCACAGACCTGGATGCGGAAGTCTGAGTCACCATTCCTGGTCGCACCATCTTTACCTCTGGGCAGAATGGGCTTCTCTGCATCTTCTCAACCTTCCAGCAAACCAATTTTCTAAGACTACAAATTCCCTTGGTTCTCCCCATTTGCCTGGTGTGTTCATCGGCATGACTGAACCCTTGGACTTTTAGATTATTTATATTTTTATCAAATCTGGGACGTTTCATCCATTACTAGTGACTATTTATTGATGAATAATTGTACTGTGTAGCCTCATCGTTCATCTTATCTTTCATCACTTTGAACCTGTTGCTCACAAATGTATACGTATATGTATCTGGACTCTGATAATTTTGATGACATATGTGCATGGTCAACTTTGTGCTGCTGGTTTCAAAATATTGAATTATTTTAGTTTTTGAATATTTGAACACAATATGTTGCAAGTAGGAATCCCAGCTTCTCCTATATGGAAGTTTTTGAAATACCTAAAGTGTACATTATTCTTTTTATTTTTTTTCTCATAAAATTCAGAAAGTTCTCGGGTAATGCATATCCAAATAAGTTTTCTTCCACAGTTTTTCTCTCTTTTCTTTCTAGAACTTCCATTATCAGTACTTTGGTACCTGATTTATGTCATTCCAGCTACTTAAAACAAAACCCCACAGCCCGGGGCTGATGGACCCCAGACCTGACCGCTCTCAGCCCCGCAGGCTGCAGCCCAGGTCCAGGCAGGGCTGACTCGGGGCTGCTGAGGCTGCTTCCTGCTCACAGATGGCGCTGCTCCTGGTCCTCACAGGGTGGAAGGGCAGTGGGCTCTCTAGTCTCTGTAGAAGGACCCTGGTCCCCTTCCTGGGCTGCACCCATGAGCTCAGCCCCTCCCAGAGCCCCACCTCCCACACCAGCTCCTGGTGAGGACTCAGCACAGGAACCTGGGGACACACACTCAGGTCCCTGCCCTGCTCAGAGGGCTGGTGCATCCCTGTGTGAGTCTCCTGGGCTGCTGTGACCAGATCCCCAGCCCGGGGCTGAGGGACCCCAGACCTGACTGCTCTCAGCTCCGCAGGCTGCAGCCCAGGTCCAGGCGGGGCAGACTCGGGGCTGCTGAGGCTGCTTCCTGCTCACAGATGGCGCTGCTCCTGGTCCTCACAGGGTGGAAGGGCAGGGGGCTCTCTGGTCTCTGTAGAAGGACCCTGGTCCCCTTCCTGGGCTGCACCTCCTGAGCTCAGCCCCTCCCAGAGTCCCACCTCCCACACCAGCATCTGGTGAGGACTCAGCACAGGAACCTGGGGACACACACTCAGGTCCCTGCCCTGCTCAGAGTGCTGGGTCTGTTATGGGGCGCAACTTAAGAACAGACCAATCACCACTGAGAAGTCCAATGTGAGAGTCTTTATTAAGCTGGCCGCTGACTGTCTCACACAATGCCCCAAAATATTGGCTATTGGGAGAACAGCCCCAACCACAGGGTTGTACGGGTTTTTATACCAAAAATCACATCAATCATAAGTGTCTGTTGCTACGATTCGAAATTACAAACTAACATCCTAAGCTCATCGACAGAGGGGGATGTGGGTCAGAATGACCCTTACCTAGGTACAAACTAAAGAATGGTCGCTAACATCCACACAGTCACTGTTCACATGGTACATTGTTTAGGAGCAACAGGGATCAAAAGAGAGCAATTCTTTACTACATAGGAGTTGCCATTGTATATTATTAAACATGTCACACCAAGTAACTGAGGATGGGCACAGAGGTGGGGTGTTCCCATGGGAGAAACTTATTTCCTACATAACATGGGTTCTCAGAGCAACATGGAGTCTGTTTAGTCATTTCCCTTAGAATCTGGCCTAGAACATTCTCATGGAGTCAGATCTGTCAGCCCATCGCATTCCTGCTGGTTTTTTGTACATAATCAAATCATTGATTCATTAGTAGTGTATGGGTGATTGTAGTGAGTGTGCAACCCCATTAGCTTAACAGACTGGATTCTATCTCTAATATATTTAAGTCCAAATCTCTTTGTCTACTTAAAGTTTTGAAATTCTGGTTTCCAGTAATCAGGGCAGTGGTTCCTACAGCTGTGGAGCCCATTATACCTGTTCCCACTAGGAGGGGAACTAAGACAGGGGCTGCTTGTTTAGATATTAGTCCCATATGTTTTTTTTCTTCCCTCTTTATCATACACCTGGGGAAAGATGTGAACAGAAACACAGAATTCATCCCATTTGGTAATCTCAAAAATTGAAGGACCAAACATGGAGTTATTCCTGACATAGTCCAAGTCAGAGAGAAAACATGTTTAACATTTTTTCAGTCTTATCTTTGGATGGTGGTTGGGGTCTCTGAAAGCTGTCCATTTTTCTGTTGTCTTGACTCAGATGTGGTGAGTCCATGTTGTGAGTAAATTTCCTTCCATTTCAGCCAAATTGTTCTGGAACAATTTGATGTAGACATAGTCTCCTGACTGGACTGGGTGTTGGGAATCAGGGGTCTCTTGGGGCTGGTTCTCTCATAAGTTGAACCTGTTGGAGAGACTTAACAACAGGTTGGAACAGGAGCAGGTTCTTGGTAAGGGTGGAGGAAGGACTCTGGAAGCATTAACCTTTTAATCTCTCAGAGGTCATTTGCCTCCAACTTTTTGGACCCACACTGGCCCTTATTTCTGTGATTTAACCCAACTTACCTATCTATATTGACTGTCTTTTAAAAATTTTTATTATTACTCCTCTAATTTTAGGGGCTTTTTACTGCTGTAAGGAAAAAGGGTAATGACCGCTCTTGCTGCTTCGAGCTGAGAGGGGGTGATGTGGGGTGGGGCAAGCAGTAAAAAGTTCCTTTCTAGGGGTAAAAGTGTTGTTCTATGAAAGAAGCAAAAAACCATGAGTATAAAATAAATAGCATCTGGAACATGTCAATGAATATCATGAAGTTGATAGAAATCAATAATCTCTTACCAGGAGGTGGAAGAGCTGAGAGGCTGTTCCCATAAAAAGGCCTGACAAAGCCTAACAAGGCTGGAGAGGATAAGGCCTCAATTGTAAATCTTCACACTGTTGGAGTTATTAGGAATGTAAGTACGACATTTAGTTAAGTTACTTAATATCATCTGATTTTTTCCAAAACATCTTTTTATTTGCACGATCTCTTTGTTTAGTAGAGATCCCTTTATTTTTGTTACTTAGGGTTAGAGAATCATTCTAGCAAACATGGATTAAGTCTACCTGTACCGGAGGTTAGAAAGATCTGCAGGCCTTAAACTGACTAAAAACTTATAACTCTGGAGGTTTCTCTTGATAGTTATCAGGCATTTTTGTCTAAGAATCTTTTTTGTTACCTCTAGTTTTATTTATTTTGGGGCTAACACAAGTGTACATCTTAAGTTACATGAACATAACTCTTGTTTTGTTTTGAAAATGTCCAGGAATGGCTGTGTTTTGGGTTTAACTGTTTTGCTAGGTGTTTAAGATCAAGCTGGTCTAATTGACCTTGTTCCTATCTCCTGTTAAGAGTCAGCTGAGTTCCCACAGGAACTCTTGGGGAACTTGAGAGCAGCTTCTTAGCTCCTTTAGTGCCATTACCTGGTAGGGTCTCCTTGAGGAGGTGGCTTCCTTTGGAAGCATTAGGGATGGTTCCCTTTTCCAAGGACCCTCCTCTGCAGCAGGTGCACTGATTGGCTTCTCATCCTCTAGTGTCTCATCAGTCTCCTGATCGGAAGGTCGTGTGGCCCAGAGTTGCAAAGCTCCTTAGAGAAGTTCTCTTGCTCCCTGGGTTCAGGCTGACTCTGAGGGCAAGAGGCAAATATTGATTCTCTTGACCCTTTTTTAATTTTAATCTCAATCTTTAAGCTTTGATCTTAAACATCCAGCAAGTCAGTTTCACCAGTCATACAGTGAGAGTACTGGGTTTAACTTTAATGTCTATGACTTTATAGTTATTTACCAACTTTTATTAAACTGGGGTCTCTATTATCTGTCCTATAGGTGATGGCTTATTATCTCAAATTAATTTAGATTGTTCTTGAAGCAGTACCTCTGCAAAATATTAATCAGTCAACAGTTATAGAGCTACAAGGAAAATACAAAATGGAATTAACAACAGTAAAAACATATTTAGTTGTGTAATAACTCTCTTAAATTTTGACTGAGCTATATATTATATCCCCTGTTTGAGATTACAACAAAAAAAGCAATCTTTTGAATATAATTTTAAGTGATCTGAAGTCTGACTTATTTTGGAGCCACTGTAACTTGTAGTGAGGTGGGAGGCAGAACCTTATCTCAGGTAAGGCAGGGCTCTTCATAAATATATGAATGTTAGTTAACAATAAAGTATGAATCAAAGAAAGCTGAGAAAGATTTTAAATTTTTTTTCGTGTGTAGCAAAGTGGCAAAATTTTTTTCCTGTTTTATGATATTAACCTTTAAACAGATTACACTCTCATTATCTTTTAACATAAGGTCCAGGTCCAGTTACAGAACACTAAATGATATAAATAAATGCCCAATAAAATTTCTTATTCTGGTAAGCTTAAAATTACCATTACAACTTTAGATTGGAGAACACCAGCTTGATAAAATGTTCTTTTAAACCTTTAAAGACTTGTATACCTGCAAGATGTGAACATATTTAATATATAAAGAAGAGTAACATAATCATAATTGCATTGATGTTTTTATATTGACCATGTTTAACTTTTAAAGAAAATTTAGACTTTGTAATGTAGTACAATACTCTAAAATAACAGTTGCTGTTTAACCAGAATTGTACAAACCCGTAATTTTTAAGACTAGTTGCTCTAGAGAATAAAAGTTAACAGATACAATGTTAAGAGTAAATTAATGTTTTAAGAATTATTGGACATTTTAGCATATAGACTGAAATTTGGTTTATATCAGAACATTAATATTTGACCTTAGGAAAAAACCTCAAATAGTTTTAACTGTTGTGTTACTTATGTATATACATAAATTTTTTAAAATTTACCCTTAATTAACACTTTTTAATCACTTAGACACTGTTGTTGTTCACTTAGATGTATTACAGCCTTATTTTATCACATGAAGACTTTTTTATCTAGAAACATTTTTATTAAATATATTTTATATCTAAAACCTTATAATGTTTTAATCTGTTGATCCCCTTTTTAAAATTTATATTTTGAAACAACCCTTATGAATTTCTAAATTCAGATAAATTACTCCATTTTAATCTGATGAAATACTTTGTTACTTATAGAACTCTATTTAAATATAATTGCAACTTTTGGACCCTTTATACAGAATAATACCTGTTAAGATTTTTAGTAATCATGTTTTTAGTGATAACATAAAGTAAGTTTAAACCCTTTTTTATTTACCGATTCATGAAAACACCATAAATGTTTTAAGTATGTTACCCTGTGGAATTTAAGGAGTCAAGAGTACTTGACGTTATATTTAACAGTTAGCATTTTAACTTTTTAAACCAATCAGATGTCTCTAACAAACACATCCATGATCAATCCCATATATGTTAAATCTAATCAAGTTATTTTTTAAATGATTAGATATCAGAGAATTATATTGAGCCGTATCACTCATTTCTTTCCTGTTGAAGAAAAACCTTAGAAACAATGGATATTAGACATTTTATAAAACTAACACTTTATTTTTTTTGACCACCTGAAAACAAGCCATATTTTTGTTTACCCAATTTAAAAACCTTTTAAATTATGTAAATCAAAAGCATTTGGATCCATTTTTTTAAAATTTTAATTTATGAGCTCACATGTTAATTTTGGTAACAAATACATGTAGACTTGACAATATACCAGTGTACATATACATAAAATAAACAGATGGACAAAAACCTTATTGCTTATTTTTTAAACCCATTAGATTGAGAGTTAACCTTTGTAAACTGGCCTCTGAATGAAACAGATCATTAAGAAAACCTTATAGTTGAATAAAATAGGTCTGATAAAAAATCAACTTAGTTGCACCAGATCGAAATTATGAACTCAAAAAATAGAACTTTTAAAAGTCTTTGGCCTCCATCCTGATGTGGTCCTGCTCATCAGAGATGAAAAGGAATTAAGAGAATATAGACAAAGGTTGTGCCCTATCCCTTCCTGAAGGAATTTCCCGAGGAGACAGCAAGGGAGCTGCTTCCATTGGTCTCCTGGGAGAGCCCCTCAGGTTGGAGTCTTGTTCTAAACTGGTTTTCCTGGTCTCTTGGACAGCAGCCATCAAAATTTTAGCCTGGCATTTGGTGGACCAACTCCAATAGTTGGAAGTTCCTATTGGCAACTGTTTATATTTTATTGTAAGCTTTAGTGAACATGGTTAAAAACCTTTTTTTTTCCAAATTTGACTATAAAACATTTCATCAGGATGTTCAGGTTGCCCAAAGACATTTTGGTGGTCCCCTGAGGGGGCCATCTGACCTCGAAAGTTGGTCATTCTCTCTCACAGAATTTAGAGAGAGAAAAGACATCGCAGCAGGTTCCATAGTCACTGGATCTCTTCTGGAATTCCTGGAAATTAGCTAACATGCACTGGAGGGGAGCACATGACTGGCAGGAGGGAGACTGACCCATGCTTACACTTAAAGGCATCAAAAAACAGAAAAGGACAAACAAACACAGAACAGATAAAACACCAAAGACACAGACAAGTGGCCACTGCAGATTCCAGACCAGAGGGACTGAGCAACGTCCTGCCAGCCCCAGACTCGGGAAGTAATGCTGTGTCCAGACTTCCTCAGAGTCCCCAGATGCGGATCCGCCAGAAACAGACTTACTGGTCCCCCAGGGTGAGAAACAGGTGACTCTCTCGGGGAATTTAGTCCTGAGTCGGGGCTCCACAGACCGTGCAGCCTGGGGCTGGGGAACGTCCCTCAGAGACCTTCCCCTAAAAGCAATGCTGTGGCCTCTCCCCTCCGCAGGAGTTTCCAGGTCAGTGGTGAGCGGTGGTTACCCACCAGGCAGCGAGGATCTCACTGGGGCCTCCAAATGTTATGGGGCGCAACTTAAGAACAGACCGATCACCACTGAGAAGTCCAAATTTGAGAGTCTTTATTAAGCCGGCCGCTGACTGTCTCACACAATGCCCCCAAAAATGGCTATTGGGAGAACAGCCCCGACCACAGGGTTGTAGGGGTTCTTATACCAAAAATCACATCAATCATAAGTGTCTGTTGCTACGATTCGAAATTACAAACTGACATCCTGAGCTCATACACAGAGGGAGAAGTGGGTCAGAATGACCCTTACCTAGGTACAAACTAAAGAATGGTCGCTAACATCCACACAGTCACTGTTCACATGGTACATTGTTTAGGAGCAATAGGATCAAAAGTGAGCAATTCTTTATTACATAGGAGTTGCCATTGTATATTATTAAACATGTCACACCAAGTAACTGAGGATGGGCACAGAGGCGGGGTGTTCCCATGGGAGAAGCTTATTTCCTACATAACATGGGGTCTCAGAGCAACATGGAGTCTGTTTAGTCATTTCCCTTAGAGTCTGGCCTGAACATTCTCATGGAGCCAGAGCTGTCAGCCCATCACAGTGCATCCCTCTGTGAGTCTCCTGGGCTGCTGTGACCAGACCCCCAGCCCGGGGCTGATGGACCCCAGACCTGACCACTCTCAGCCCCGCAGGCTGCAGCCCAGGTCCAGGCGGTGCTGCTCCTGGTCCTCACAGGGTGGACGGGCAGGGGGCTCTCTGGTCTCTGTAGAAGGACCCTGGTCCCCTTCCTGGGCTGCACCCATGAGCTCAGCCCCTCCCAGAGCCCCACCTCCCACACCAGCTCCTGGTGAGGACTCAGCACAGGAACCTGGGGACACACACTCAGGTCCCTGCCCTGCTCAGAGGGCTGGTGCATCCCTGTGTGAGTCTCCTGGGCTGCTGTGACCAAACCCCCAGCCCGGGGCTGATGGACCCCAGACCTGACCGCTCTCAGCTCCGCAGGCTGCAGCCCAGGTCCAGGCGGGGCAGACTCGGGGCTGCTGAGGCTGCTTCCTGCTCACAGATGGCGCTGCTCCTGGTCCTCACAGGGTGGAAGGGCAGGGGGCTCTCTGGTCTCTAGAAGGACCCTGGTCCCCTTCCTGGGCTGCACCTCATGATAATTCAAACCCAAGCTTATAACACCAGCACCTTGGAAGTTAGGATTTGAACATGATCTGAGGGTTCCTGAACCCATCCCAGTACCTTCATGGAGTCCTACACTGCTCTAAAAACCTGTTCATTTTCCCCCATATTTTATAATTTCCATTTTACAGTATGAATGATATCTTCAACCCTGTCTCCAAATTCACTGATTTCTTCTTTCAGCTCAAATTTTCTTCCAACCTCCTCTAGATTTTGTTCCACCCCTTTCGTTTGATATAAGAACTCCAGCTTCATTTCTTTCTTTTAAAAAGCCAATTTATATCGTCTTAATTAATAGCCTTCATTCTCTGAGGTTCCATTATCATGATACGTTTTTATGATCATCTTTACGTGGCTCCTTTGAGGTATTTACACTTCTATTTAAAGTGTGTTTTTTAAATTTATTTTTCTTGTAAACAAATGGGATACCTGTTGTTTCTGTTTGTACGTGGAGTAACAGCACGCCATTTGTGTAATAAAGTGTTTTCTAATAAAGAGACTGTTGTGAACTTATTCTTGACTGCTTTGATATCTTTCTTCTTTAAGAACCATACTTTACTGTCAGAGCTTCTATTTTTCTGGTTCTGGCTAAAGAATGGAACGTGTCAGTTTATTTCATGTAAAATCGCCTTGAATTCAAATACCAGAAGATGTGACATTGGTCTAAAATGGTCGATTGCTGCTTGCCTGCTGTATTGTCGGTGTCGGCTGCTTTATTTGATTAGTGACGGGTCCGAAATCTCACTCCATCGGGTCTCAATCCTTTGCAATGCTTAACCACTAAGACCCTGTTCCACTCAAAATTTTTCCTTTTAAAATCAATTTCTAACAAAGATTTCCTAGTTTGGCCTCAGACAGGCTGCGCATGAGACAGCAGAAGTTAGAAGTCAATTGCGCCTTGTTCAGTGTATAATAATCACCTGCCATAATACGGACACAGAGGTCATGCCCGGGGTACTGGTGTCTGCTGCAACCTGCATTTGGAGCTCAGAGGTCCTGTATCCAGCCACGGCTGATTGCTCCCCTCTGATTTCCTGGCCTCACAGCCTCCTGATCTTGCACCTAGATTTGCAAATCCCCAGGAACCTGTCTGCAGATATGGGAAGCCACCTTCTGATGCATCTCATGTAGGTTGGAACTGGCCACCTGCCTGGTCCTGCAAGGTTTCTCTCTCAGGTGGAGAGCATTCTCTCCTTCTCGAACCTTTGCAAGCTCTCTGCCACTGATTCTGAAAACACCCCAGGGTCCCGGACTTTCATGCTGAGATCCTAGTGAGGTCAGCACACGCCATCCATCAGCAGGGATTTGACAGCTCCTCAGAGAAGGAAAGAAAAATAGCACACGGAACTGGGTTTGGTGAGCTCAGGGCGTCCCCAAGTCAAGCACCAGCAGAGTCTGCCTGCCTCCCTGGACCCCGGGAGTCTTTCTTGAGTGAGCAAAATCCAGATTTCTTGCAGGCACTCAGTTAAGGTGGAGGGCATGCAAAGGGTGGTCTTTGATTCTTTGATTTCATGAGAATTTTTAAAGTCACTTCTCAGGGGTGGGGAGCACTTATCAAGTTCTGTAATCAGCTGGTGCTCCAAACTGTAGGATCAGGTGGGTGTTCACAACTGAGGCAGCTTGAAAAGAGCTTTGTCTTCTATATGGTGCAATTTTTATTTTTTTTTGCGTGCTACAATTTTTTTTTTGCATGCTACAATTTTTATTTTTTTGCATGCTACAATATTTATTTTTTCGCATGCTACAATATCTATTTTTTTGCAGGCTACAATATTTATTTTTTTGCAGGCTACAATATCTATTTTTTTGCAGGCTACAGTATCTATTTTTTTGCATGCAACAATATTTATTTTTTGCATGCTACAATATTTATTTTTTTGCATGCTACAATATTTATTTTTTTGCATGCTACAATATTTATTTTTTTGCATGCTACAATTTTTATTTTTTGGTTTTTCGTTAGGTATTCTGTCCAACTCAGGAGGGACAGTTGCTTTCTGCCACCTTCTTCTAATGTGGGTTTTCTTTTTTTAATTATAGGGAGGCTCTGTAGCCTTTAGACATGGAGAAGGAGGCGTACAAGTCCTTCCCTTAGGACTTGGTTCTCTTCCTCTGCCGAGGTCTCCTCTCAGATTTCACCTGTGTCAGCAACTTTGATGGTGGAGGACCATGGTCCTGGGAAACAGAGGGACCACTCCTCTAGAAACCAGGAGGAACTCTCTCTAAATCTGAGTATTCAGGACATTTCTAAACCCCAAGACCCCAGCCCCTGCAACTCAACCCCATATGATTCAAATATTTTCTAAGTCTAGGAAAACAAACTTTTCAGAAAGGATTTTTGACCACCAGGCTCTTATCCTCATTCATGTCAGGAGAGACATTTGAATTGAATCCTGGAAGTCTTTACCATAACATTCCTGTACTTTTTAAAAATTTTATTTAAATTTTTTTTAATTTGTTCTAATTAGTTTTTTTTTTTTTTTTTAAATAAACAGTCTGGTCACACAACCTGACCTCTCAAGTGATATGTGATAGAAAATTTGCATTGCATCAAAAAAAAGCTGTATTAATCAACTTTTTCATTGCCATGATTCAAAGACCCTACAAGAATAGTTTTAAAGGAGGGATAGTTTATCTGAGGATCACAGTTACAGAGGTTCAGTCCATGGTGGGCCGACTCCATGGCTCTGGCCCAAGGTGAGGCAGAACAAAATGGTGGAAGGGCCTAGAGGAGGAGAGCAGCTCAGGACGTGTCGCCAGGAAGCAGAGAGAGCTCTGCTCACCAGGGACAAGATCTAAACCCCAAGGAGCCAGAGACAGGATACAGTCCCCAAGGAGCCACGGACAGGATATAGTCCCCAAGGAGCCAGGGACAGGACATAGTCCCCAAGGAGCCACGGACAGGATATAGTCCCCATGGAGCCAGGGACAGGATATAGTCCCCAAGGAGCCAGGGACAGGATACAGTCCCCAAGGAGCCAGGGACAGGATACAGTCCCCAAGGAGCCACGGACAGGATATAGTCCCCAAGGAGCCAGGGACAGGACATAGTCCCCAAGGAGCCACGGACAGGATATAGTCCCCATGGAGCCAGGGACAGGATATAGTCCCCAAGGAGCCAGGGACAGGATACAGTCCCCAAGGAGCCAGGGACAGGATATAGTCCCCAAGGCATGTCCTCAGTGACCCAGCTCCTCCAGCCACACCCCACCTGCCTTGAGTTACCACCTGGTTTACTGTGGCTCATGATTTCAGAGGTTCAGTCCATGGTGGGCGACTCCATGGCTCTGGCCCAAGGTGAGGCAGAACAACATGGCGGAAGGGCCTGGAGGAGGAAAGCAGCTCAGGACGTGGTGCCAAGGAGCAGAGAGAGCTCTGCTCAGCAGGGACCAGATATAAACCCCAAAGGCAGGTGCCCAGTGATGCACCACCTCCAGCCTCAACCTACTTTTCTACGTAAATACCCAGTTAATCCATTCAAGTGGATTAATCCTCTATTAATTCACAACTCTGAAAATCTAATTATTTCACCTGTGAACTTTCTTGCATTGTCTACACATCAGCTTTGGTAGAACACCTCATAACCACAACTTATCAGACTCAGATCCATAATGTTGCTGCTCATCCCTTCCTCTATTCTCCTGATGAATTCCTCATGGATGCATATATTTTTAAGAAGAATGATCTCCTGTTTTCTTACCAGCCCAGCTTTTTAACAGTTGCATTGGATTAGATATTCCTGTGCAGTGATATTCTCATATATTTCTTCAAAGACATGTATTTGTGCACAAAATATCAAATTTATCTAATTGAGAATACAGGAATAATCATAAAATGTAGAAGAAGACAGAACATTATTAAGAAAGATTTGCAACCTCAAAGAAAGGAAGAAATTACATTTTTTTTTAACATAAGACATTTTATCTTCATAGAGATGATTTTGAAGGCTTGGAGAAGATGACATTGCAAATATTCCTGATCTCACTAGCACCTGTGAGGATGGAAAAGAATAAAAATAAGTTTTATCTGAGCTGATCTTCATGACATGATGTTGTTCACTATTTCAACGAAAAGGCAAAACCCAATCATGGGTAATAGAGTGGATAAACCCTCACACACAACTCTTTCCACAAGAGATTGTGGGCTCACGTATGGGTTTTACAGTGATCTTTTTATAGGAAAATGCACTTTTGCATGAAGATTGTCAACTCCCTTTGAAAGTGTCTAAGGTGCAGATTGAAGTGTGCAACACATTAAAAATTATTTGGCAGGAGCAGTGGTGCATGCCAAGGACACTGGAGGCTGAGGCAAGAGTATTTCAAGTTTGAGGCCAGCCTCTGCAATTTAGTCTAATGTAGTCTCAGAATAAAGAATAAGAAAAGTTGGGATGTAACTCAATGGTAGAATGCCATGAATTCAATCCCCAACACACACAGACACACGCAAAAATAAGTCTTGGAGAAATCTCCTCTAGGGTCATTGAAGATTTTGCCACTGCAAGATACTTTATTCACAGTGAAATTCTCCAATGTTCATAGTATTTTATTGCTTAATGCTTCACAAAATTCCCCTAATCTCTCTCCCAATTAAAAAAATCCCCCACTTTGCCCCAGAGTAGTTGCTTGTCAATGTTGTAAACACATGTACTCATCTCCTCACCCTTCAAGAAGGACCCTCTCACTAGGAAATAGTCATGCCAAATATCACAAGGGAATAAATCCCTTCATCAACCTAAAACTCACTTGATGCCAACCTCAAGACTCCTCGTCAAGTCAGATCCTTAGGCAGCAGGACAGTCATCTGGGAAAGAAAGGGGAAGGGAAAATCAAGGTCACTGGGGTCACTCGACGTCTAAGGATTTTCATTTTACAAATGGAAAATGTGAATCAAGCTCGCTGTCCTTCGACTGATTTCAGAACCATGTCTATACTGCAGGAAGAGGAGAAGGGACGTTACCGGTTCCAGTCACATTTCTTATGTTTTCCTTTGGAATGTTCATTTGCTCCGTCAGCTCTTGAAACCTCTTCTGTTCCTCTTCACTCAGACTGCTTTGCTTTGCGATGTTTCAAGGTGGATAATGCAGAAGAGATTTCTGTTAGAAAGCCTCCTCTGGGTCACACGATGTGAGAGCTCATGCCACCCTTATCCTGCTCTGTCTAATGCTACTGTACTGGATCTTTCTTGGGTGACATGGGAACTCAGTATGAATTCTACTTATAGAACCTTGTATCATGGTCCAGTTCTTAGGACAACTGAGGACATTGAAGACCATTCATTATGTGAACTCAGCCCTGCTCCCAACTTGTGCAACCTCCAGAACAAACCCCGGACCTGAGTTTGGAATTCTTCTACACTGTGGCTTCTCATTTTGCCTGTGGCTACACCTTGGAATCCTTTCCCTGGTGTTCTAGAAGACTCATCCAATATTCAACAGCAGGTGTGCAATTGACCTGATCTTTTTTATCTAGCACATTACCGCGATCTCCTCTGCTAATGCAAGAAAAACAAAGAAAATCTCTTCCTTCACCTTTGACAAAATTAACTTCTACCTGCACCTAGTTGAAACGTGGGTCTGTACCACGATTCTGCAGATGGACCTGTCGTTTGTTCGGAGCCATGCGTCCAAGGTCCCCATTCTCGGGAGACCTGGGAACATTCTATGCAGAGGTCTGAACTGATTGTTTATTTAATGAGCAATAAATGTGAGCTTTGCCATTGTTCAAAAACTTATGATAAAACTAAGAGTTGAAGGTCAAGAGGAAGATGGTCATGAATGCTCAGATGAGTCTAATGAATTCAACATGGTCTAGGTACATAAGTATTTTTCCATCTTTTCATGACTGCATTGTGGTTATATATGTAGAAGAAGAAGAAATCATATGTGGTTATATATGTAGAAAACAGAAGAAAACAGAGGGCAAAAGTCATGATACTCACCAGTAAGTGCAGTTGCGTGTGTAACTTTGCCTTCCATATCCTCATTTTCATTATAAAATCCTATGACTCCATCTGAGATGTATTTGATTTGGAAGAAATTTTTACCCGAGTCTGGGATAGAAAAAGAAACATTTCAAAATACCATCACCTTGAAAAGATCCTTTGCCGTGACTTTGCTTGTAACACATTCATGAGCATCTTCCTTCCACAACGATCTCTGATTCACTAAAATTCCACCTAATTTGAGAATCAGGGAGGTAGCTACAGATCCAGGGAAGCAATTCCATGCCCCATCTTCAGAGGATGAAGATTCCCAGTCCTCGGAACTGCCTAGTCATTCACGGCAGTGTCTTGAAAGTAAAGTTCCTGGTCTCGCAAGTCGTAGGAAGTTGGTGGATGGACAGTTCCCTCTTCCCTTAAATCATCTCACAGAATCCAATTTTTCAAATTTTCAGCAATTATAACCTAATGGTCAGGTTAGCCCCCAGTATAAGGTAACTCCAGCCATGGAGAGTTGAAGATATCATACTGGACTTAGAGTGTTCAAACTTTCAATTTCTATTATAGTAGATAACAATGGGAAAAAGATGTGCTAACGGTCTCAGGAAATGCTGGAGATATATATATATATAGATATATCTGGATGTACATGTACATATCTGGATGGATATATATATGTATATGTGTGTGTGTATATAAAATACATATATTTTATTACGTCATATTTCTGTATATTTACAAAGATCACACGATCATATTATACATTTTCTATCCATAAAATAAAGCGTTTAGGTATTAGGTCATGTTGTACGATGGGATTGGTGTTTGAGAATCATTTATTTTATACAACAGACATGGAAGTCTGAATCCAGTTCAAATTATCTTTAATTTATTTTGGAATTTTTGGCTGTGACTTTCACTCTTCTGATTCTCACCTTTGGAGTGACTGTCAATCACAGTGTGATGCTTGCATAGTGTTGCTAGTGCACATCTTTTTAATCTCTAAATAGTTGATTCAATGAAAAGCAAGTGTAATCCTATTGTCAGAACAGAAGACTAATTTCGAAGGAAGTTTTGTAATTTAATGTGGCTTTAAATAACTCACCGTGCCAGAGAAACCCATGAAATATATATTGAGGTATTTGATCTGACATGGAATCATTACCAACATTTCCCTGGAGAACCTGAGATGAGAGGTACCCGATCCTACGTCTGTCTGATGACCCGAATGCCTTCAAGATTGAAGAGCATGTCCAAGGTTGCTTAGCAAGTAGACACAGACATTGTGGTCGTATCCAGACCTCCCGGTACGTGTGATCCCAGGACCAGGAATTGGAACACACCTCAAGGTCAGGCATTGCAACAAAGAGCAAATACTCACACTCGGCTTCATAAACATCATTAACGGTTTTCGTTCCCACAACTGAGAACTTCTGGCACTGCCGGTTCAACCTTCAAAACAAACCATGAAAACCCTTGTTCCTCCTCTATTTCTTGCAAAGACCTTTATATGTGGCTTGAACACCCTGCTTGAGTGTCAAAGCCATTGAGATGGAGAAAACGAAGAATTATTTTACTCTTACCCACATTCTATGTTTCCAGGTGATGGGATTTTTTTTTGGTGTTCTGTGACACGGTTTCTCAACCTTGCCACTTATTATCTTTTGGGTGGGATCATTCACATGGGTATTGGAGTCTCCCGTGCACTGTCTAGTAGTATTATCACTGACCTGAACCCACACCACATTCTTAGAGCTCCCAATTGAGACAGCCAAAGAGGTCTGCAGATCCGAACGTGTAGCCACGGGAGGGGTTTGCAAAGGCAGATTCCCATGTAAAGATAATATTTTTAAAAATTTAAATATATGTATATATATATATATATATGCATGCATTCATTGCATTCATAATATACATAACACATAAATATTAATAATAATAAAGCTTTAATATAACTAAGATGTAATATTCTTGCTGTACAATTTATATATATGTACCTGTCATAGAAATATCAACCTTCTATTTTTTTTTTTTTTTGTGGTGCTGGGAATTAAACTCAGAGCCTTGTGCTTGCAAAACATCTACCAACTGAGCTATATCCCCATCTCCTTCTTCTATTTTTTTAACTGTCATAACATTGTTGCTCTCCCTGACATAAGAAGGCTGAAATCCTCACTCTCTGGGATAACTCATCGACTTCTGCTAATTCATGTTACAGTTACTTCCAAGAGGACCTGAAGAGCTCGGGATGGGATCAGGGACACAGACCCAGTGACTGGGGTACAGGGACCCAGAAATAAACAGACTTGTATCTGCAAATTGTGCAGAGGTCTGAGGACGTCAGATGAGTTGTTGATCTCTGCAACGTCAGCTCACCTTCAACTTCAGGATTCCCCATTTCCACGGGACTGGTTTGGGTTGTCCCCTGTCATTTACAAATTTGTTTTTCAGTGCCGGCATGTGTGACATGAGTCTGTGAGAACGTCAATGTGCAGCTGGTCATTAAACCCCAGTCCTGAATCTGAGCAGACCTCTGCCTTCCAATGAGCTAGTTCTCATTTTTCTTCCTGGGACTTGGTTTAAAAATATGATTATGGTTTCAGTGATGGGTCATATTTTTATTATATTTTTTGCTGGTCACGTTTGTTCGTGGATTCATGCTTTGTTATGGAATTAGCCATTGAGTAGTTTTTATGTGTAATGATGACAATTTGAACCTTCAAGATGAGTTATTTTATAAATATATATATTTTTATATATATATGTATATATATGGAATATATGTAACATGATATATGTGTATATGCATATACATCATGCATATATGTTATATGTCCAAATATAAAGCATGTGTATATACACATATATGGCATATATGTATTACATGAATATTATGTATGGATTTAAATTTTTGCCATATATACAGCAATCCCTCATAATACCAACAATTCTCCAAGCACTCATTTCTGAAAGTATATACGTATTGATTAAACATTGTCATAGAATATGTCAGCTGGAGGATCATGTTTGACATGGATAAACATATATGGCCCTGCCCAATGAAGTAGTCCTTAAACTAAATGGATGTAACCTATTTGCAATAGACAGGAAAGGGAGAGATCCAGTATAGATCCTGGGTTCCTGATTGCCATTTGCATTCAGCTTGGGCTTCCAAGGAACTATCTTTTCCTCATTGCCTGTGTCCCTATTTTAAATGATGGGGTTCCACAGGAGGGGTACATCCACCATACCCTTTAAGGAAACACCACTAGAGGAGATTCTCAGGGGTCCTCCTATGAGGTCCAGGTTCCTCACCAGCCAAGAGCACAGTTCCATGAAGAGAAATCAGAAGACTCAATTTCATGAGCAAGATCAGGATGTCTCTCTGTAGATGTAGACAAGACCATGGGTCAGAAGAGAGCCGTGGTGTTCCTCTACATTGAGCAGAGTTTCACTTACTTGGAAAACAGCGCCAATCTGATCGCAATTCTCAGAACATTCGAGATGACGCAAATAGAGCCTCAGTTCCCCACCTTCCTCCATCTTTGGATTATCAGTGGCAATGTAGACGGTTCACCAGTCCCCGTTGATCTGGAAAGGAGGGATCCCGTAGGAGTGGTTAGTGGTTCTCTTTTCTCTTCTTTCACCCACACTGATGATAACCATCACAGATCATTTAGCTCAGAGAAAAAGAGAGCCACACAAGTTTTTCTCTCCAGAAATTGGAGTTACATCACGTATCGCCATGACTCAGATTCCCATAGGAAGCAAGGAATTGAGAGATTTTGAAACAACCAACATGATATCACCAAATATGATGGAAACTTCGAGGCTATGTTTTGGTGACTTAACTTTCTTTTCTTTTCTTTCTTTTTTTTTTAATAGGGAGCAATTTGATGGAGAAATACAATGAGTACATAGAAGGAGTAACCATGAATATGGATGTATGTAGACTGAGATGCTTATAAAATCTCATATATACACACACACACATATATATGTATAAAATTGAGAAATATGGGGAGTAGTCAGAAAGAGCGAGCGAGAGAGAGAGATAAATAGATAACCCCCTAAGATCAGTCCATCTATGGTACCTCTGCAGGGTCCAACTGAGATGAAGCAAAGATCAGACTGAATCCAAGAGCTAGCAGTAAGGTCTTCATTTTGATGAGATTTCTGTACCTATTCTGCAGAAGCTCAGAGTAGGTGCACGCCTGGATAGAGTGTGTTTGACACCACTTTATATCACATTGGTGACTTGGCATGACATGTAATGAATCCATTGTTCACCGTGAGCTCTTCTCTCTGCTCAGTGCTTCCTGCTTGGCAGGGATGGGCTGTGTAAGGCATTGTGCTACATAACTAATGAGATTAGTCTTAGAAGAAGCTGAACGTTGGGCAAGGTAACTAACCTTTGTATATGGCAGCAACACAAAGCAGGTCATTTATTCCCAGGATGGTCATATCTATTTCTTCTTTGACCCCGATTGCTGAAAGGGAAGATGAATTACAAGAAGTCTATTTCTAAATCCCTTATGACTTCTTTAACATTTTGGGAGAAGGGTTAAAGAAACTTTCTAAAACCAAAGATGGTAGCCTGTGGTCTCACCAAATTAGAATGCAGCAGCTGTGCCTGGGATGGAAGAGAAGAAGGCACCACTCAACTGAGTCTGTTTAAATTAAAGAAAACATTTCAATAATAATACCAATGCCTGCCTCTTAGACCATTTGAGTATTTTTTTTTTCTGGAATTGAAATACATGTTCTTTCAAGTTATCCTCTTGAATTACCCACGTTAGCCAACCACATTAGGTCCACCCTAGACAATCCCTCTGAACGTATCAGGACACATGCTGTTACAGGTATACCAACCTTAGCTGTGAGGATCATGTCAATTTTTAATATCTGTCCATATGTTGGAGTTTTGATCCCAGTTTTCTTCTAGCAGTTTTAAAATTTCTTGTCTTATTTCTCAATCTTTGATCCACCTTGATTTGAGTTTTGCTCAGGTAGAGAGATAGAGGTCTAATTTCACTTGTCTACAGATAGCTATCGGCATTCCCCCACGCCATTTGATAAAAAGGCTGTCTTCTCTCCAAGACATATTTTTGACAACATTGTCAAATATCAGAGAGCTGCAGGTATATGAATTTGTCTGTGTCTTCTACTTTATTCCTTTGGTTTTCCTACCCATTTCAATTCTAATACCATCAAATTTTGGTTACTGAAGCTCTGTAGAAGAATTTCAGATCTGTATTACAATGTCTCCTGCTTTATTTGTTTGTTTATTTTTGTTAGCTGCTCTGGGTCTCTTACTCTTCCAAATGGATCTAAGAGTTGTTCTTTTTCTAATTTTGTGAAGTATGTCATTTGCATTTTAATGAGGATTACATTGAACCTGTTTTTTGTTTTTGGTAGTATGCCATTTTTACAATATTAATTCTGCCTAACCAAGACCATGGAATGTCCTTCCATCTTCTAAGGTCTTCTTCAATGTTCTTTAAATTTCATTGTGGTGCTCTCTAATGGTTGATTTGAATTTTCAACTTGATTGAATTAAGAGATGCAGATGATAAAGAGGCTTCTGCGTGTGTAAACCAGGGTGTGTCTAGAAATGATTGGTATGTGGGATATTGGATCCCCTCCCTAAGCATGGGCAGCATCGCCCAATAGGATGGGAAAAAAGCTGGAAGAATAGGAAAGGTGTCAAAGGTGAGGCAAGTTTTGGGGTAAAATCAGTCATGAGCTCTTGAATATTCTGTGATAATAATTCATCCATGAGGAAGAGAAATCAGGAGTGTAGGTGTGAAGGTTAATCTGAATTGTCCACTTGATTGGATTAAGAGATGCAGATGATTAGTAGTCTCTGGGTGTGTCCATGAGGGTGTGTCTAGGAATGATTGGCATGTGGGAGAGCCAACTGAAGTGGAGCCCCTCCCTCAGTCTGGGCAGCTCTGCCCAATAGGATGGAAGAGAAGCTGGAAGAACAGGAAGCAGATGCAGATGCAGCTCGGCTCTTCCTGAACAGGTTCTTGATCGCTGCCTCCATCCTCTGAGGACATGGAACTCTTGCTTCTTCACTCTTCCAAAGTGGACTCTGCCAGGGATTCTCCAGGGAGTTTCCAGAAGCCTTGGTCTGGGACTAGGGTAGCCCTGCGGATCCCTCTTGTTCTGGGGCTTCTGCCTCTTGGACTGAGCAGCTGCTGGTTCCTCCAGCTCTCCAGCTGCAGACGGCCATGTG
Source organism: Sciurus carolinensis (assembly GCF_902686445.1). Taxonomy (NCBI): domain Eukaryota; kingdom Metazoa; phylum Chordata; class Mammalia; order Rodentia; family Sciuridae; genus Sciurus; species Sciurus carolinensis. Next base: position 2,637,070 of record NC_062232.1, read on the forward strand.
GACTCTCCAGCTTCTGGTCGTGTGAGATCATCTAATTAATTCCCTTTTTGTAATCATACTTCCTGTTGATTCTGCTCCTCTAGAGACCCTGATGAATACATGCTCTTATACCTACTTGCTCATATTAATACCTATCATTTAATTTTTTAGTTTATTGTGAATGGGATGATTTTCCTGATTTTGTTCTATGCTGAATCACTGTGGGAGTATAGGACATCTACTGATTTATGTTTGTTCATCTTGTATCCTGCTACTTTGCTAAACTCATGTATAAGGTGTTGAAGTTTTCTGATGGAGTTTTTTGCATCTTCTAGGATAATATCATTATCAGAGAGAGTTTAAATTCTCCTCCTATTTGTATAGCATTTAGTTCCTTTTCTTGATCAACCACTCTGGCTAATGTTTCAAGGACTACATTGATCAGGATTGGTGAGCACGGGCACGCTTTGGTTCTTCCTGATTTCAGAGGAAGTGCTTTTAGTTATTTCTCCCCTTAGTACAATGTTGACCTTGGGTTTGTCAGAAATGACCTTTACAATCAACAGTGAAGCTCTGAGCAAGTTAGCGAGACCTGGTCTCAAAATGAAACATAAAAGGGGCTCCCTTGGGATGTGACTCAGTAGCTGAACTCCCCTGGGTTTAATCCTCAGTACAATATATATATATATATATATATGTATATATATATATATATATATGATGAAGACCTATGTCAATCCAAAGCAAAAAAAAAAAAAATATATATATATATATATGTATATATATATGTACCATGATATTAACCAAATGAAACCTGCCATACATTTAAAGGTTAACTCATCTTGACCAAGTGGTTTACCCAACAGTTGTAATATGAGGTAGCTCTCTGAAAAACCATCAGTTAAACACGATTTCAAAGAAGGTAGAGTCTCTGGAAGGGGCTGAATTGATTCCCCTGCCTGCTAATTCCAATATTGGAGTCTGTCCCCCAGGACCTGCATTCCTAATGGGTAATTAAACTAACATGAGGCATTTAGGGTAGGTCCTAATTCAATATGGATCGTGTCTATATAAAAAGAGGAAATGTGAACTTACAAGAAACAGTAGGAATGCTGGAGAAGAGAGAGAAGACCGTGTGAGCTCAGGGCAAGAGGGTGACCATCTTCTAGCCCAGAAGGGAGCATCCAGAGGAGCCGAGGCTGCTTGCTAATGGGAAGTATGATGGACAGATGGCTTCACGTTACCTTTTATTCATGAAAAAACCACGGGCTTTTACTGTTATGTTTACATGTCATTAATAAGACTCTTAACTCATACCTCAAGTTCAGCAAGCTTTTTTAAAGAAATCCTAGATTTCTGAGAAATTTTGAAATTAAAATGTTCAGGTTCTCCAACCACTTCCTCTTGATCTCTTCTAAAGAATACAAGGAATGAGTTAGTTGGTTGGTGCTGCAATGGCAAAACACCACCCTATAGTGGTGGATTTATCTTCTCATGATCTTCTCATGATCCTGGAAGCTGAAGTCGGAGTCAGCACCTCTGGTACTCCCAAATGAAGTTGCTCAATTTGAACATTCTATGAAAAGAGCATGATCTCCTACATCGTACATTTTGGGGGGCGTGTAGGAGGTAGATTGGACATTGGACATTCTGTCTCCTAAAATGGGATGGTTACTTTATGCCAGAATCTTCTAGGGTGGTTCTTGGATCATTCGAGACTCTCTGAAGTCTTCAGACCTTGAGAATGATGTGTCCAAGTCCTTCAGTTGGCATGTTGACTTGGCTTCCGTCTCCTGTGTGGGCCTCATATTAGATTGTACCTGTCTTTTCCTACTGGTGACTAAGAACCATAATCTTGGGAAATATTGGAAACATCCCTCTGGGGATCAGGAGGGACTCCCTCTTATTAGATCATGCAGGACATTTGTGAACCGAGATGGAACCTCCTCACATTCATGCAGCTCAACCATTTGTGAACCAAGATGGAACCTCCGCACATTCATGCAGCTCAACCACATAATACTTTGAATATTTTCTGATGTCAGGCCAGTATAGACTCATTGAAAAGGATTCTAGCCAACCAGGCTCCTCCCCTCATTTATGTCAGGAAAGACATTTACATTGCTTCCTGTCACTCTTCATCATGACTTTTCTTTTTTATTTAAGTCTTCTGGCCATGCAGATGAACCTCTCCAGTGATATGTGATAGGTAATTTGCTTTGCATCACAGAACTCTGTTTTAGTCAGATTTTTCACAACTGTGACCAAAAGACTTTACAGGAAAAATTTTAGAGGAGCAAAAGTTTATTTGGGGCTCATGATTTCAGAAGTTCAGTCCATGGTGGGCGACTCCATGACTCTGGCCCAAGGTGAGGCAGAACATCATGGCGGAAGGGCCTGGAGGAGGAGAGCAACTCAGGACGTGGCACCAGGAAGCAGAGAGAGCTCTGCTCACCAGGGACAGGATATAGTCAGGTGGCCAGTGACCCACCTCCTCCTGAACTCTTCCTATCTTCTCTACTCATGAATCCTGAAGAGGTTATGCAATTATCCTTAAGTAAAATAATCTCCTATTGTCTTAGCACCCCAACTTTTTAGTGGTTGCATTGGAGTGGGTATTTCTATGCATCGAAATTATCATAAACATCTCCAAGGACATGTATTTGTGCATATAACATCCAATTTATGTAATCAATTAGGAGTACAGGAATACCAGGTAATACATAGAAGAAGACAGATAGAAAAATTCATAAGACAGGGTTTATGAATTCACTGAAAAGAAGAAATTTATTTTAAGTAGTGGGGAATGTTTTTTATTCGGATGGATAAATATAAAACCCCAGAGAAGATGATATGCAAATACTTCTGATTTCATTCATATCTGTGAGGCTGTAAAATAGAAAACATTAAGATGTCACCAAGCCAATCTTAATGACATGTTGTTGTTTATTGTTTGAATGAAAAGGCAAAACCCATTCATGTGAATAGAGTGGACAAACCCCATACACGTCTCTTTTCACTGAACACTGTATGTTCCTATATTGGTTCTACTGGGATCAGTTTTGTAGGAAAGTATACTTTTGCATGACTATAGGCAGTTCTTACATTGAGATTTTCTAAGTTGTATATTGAGGTGTGCAATGCATTAAAAATTATGTGCTTGGAGCCATGGTACCTTTCTGTGATCCCAGGGACTCTGCAGGCTGAAGCTGGAGGTTATCAAGTTTGAGGTCAGCCTCTCTATCTTAGTTAGTCTCACCATAAAGAATAAGAAGGACTGAAGGTGTAATTCAGTGAGTTCAATTCCCAGTACCAAAAATACGTGTGACTGTCTTTGAGAAATCTCCTTTAGGGTTACTGAAGGCTTTGCCACAGCATGATACTTTATTTACCCTGGAATTCACCAACATTAATACTATTTCATTATTCAGTGATTTACAAACTTCCCACAAACTCTCTTCCAGTTAGAGAACCCCATTCTTGACCACAAAACAGTGTTCTGCTTTCCATGTATCAAACCCGTACATTCATCTCAGTCCCCTTCAAGAGGGACCGTTTCATTTCACTATGAAACACTCATGCCAAATGTCACATGGGAAAATTCCTTAAAAGAGAAAAAATGTCAGAATGTACAGACATCACGGCTTCTCATCCAGCAAGGTTTTTAGGCAGCAGGACAGTCATCTGTGAAAGAGAGGGAATGGGAAAACCAAGATCACTGGGGATGATCAATGTCTAAGGATCTCCATTTTGCAAATGGAAAATATGATTCACGGCTCACAGTATGTTCTGACATTTTGGATAAATGTCTATACGGCATATACTGGTAAAGTGACTTTACCAGTTTCAGTAATATTTCTTATGTTTTCCTTTGGAATCTTCATTTCCACTATCAACTCTTCAAACTTCTTCTTTTCCTCTTCACTCACACTGTCTTCTTTTAGCTAAGTTTCAAATGGTGTAGAGTGGAAGAGATTTCTGTTAGAAAGCGTCCTCTGGGTCACACCATTTGGAGGTCAATACTGCCATTTCCATGTTCTACTTCTACTCTACCACATCGTTCTTGAGTGACTTGGGAAGATTGGGTGTATTCCAGTCATTGAACATCATCTCATACTATTGAGCAAAATTAAAAGCATTTATGCCGTGAACGCCATCCTGCTCAAATCTATTCTATTCTCCAGAATCCATACAGAGCCTAAGATTTGCAAATTCTTCCACAGTGTAGCTTCTCATTTTTCCTGTGTCTGCATTCTGGAAATCATTCCCTAACATTCTGGATCTCTCATCTAATATTCAATAACCAGAAGAGCGGTGGAAGAAATCTGAACTTTTCATCTTGCATGTTAGTATGGTCTTCTTTTCTACTGAAATCAAAAACAAAGGCAATCTCGTCCTTCATCTTCAACCAAATGTATATTCTAGCCCCAGCTACCTGGAATTTGGATCCGGTAACAAAGGTGCGAATTGACTTGTCATTTGCTCTGAGGCATGAGTCAAAGTCTGAACTCTTGAGAGACATGGAAAGGACTGTTCTGATTAGTTATGTCAAGAGCCATAAGTTTAGGTGTTGCCACTCTCCCAACAATTATGATAGAACAAAGTGGTAAAGGTAGTGCTGACTATGGTATTGGATACTGACATAAAACCTGCTGAATGCAACTTTGTTACATGCAGGTAAATTTCCTCATATTTGCATTGGTGCATTATAGAAAATGTTGGGATTCTTTGTTGCACATTCACACACGTACACAATTCAACTTTAGTATCTTGATTCATTTATTGATAAAACCCAGTTATACCACTGGGCACCACTTGACTACTGCTCTATTGCATCTACAGAATAAGGCTGTGAAACTTTTAGAAAAACCAGTGGATATGACTCCATCAAACTGTGTTTCTTCATTTTCATGGAGACAATCTCTCAGTACTCTTGACACATTTGGAATCTCGCATGGAAAATACATCTGTATCAGTGCATTTAATTTAAAAAAATGCATGATTCTAATTCTCTTTGGGAAGAAAAGCAAAAATTACTATGCTGGACCAGAGAGGGAAAAAGTCATAACACTTACCAGCAAGGACAGTTGAATGTGTAACCTGGTCTTCAACATCTACGTTTTCACAATACGACGCTATGACATCATTTGAGACGTACGTGATTTGGAAGAAATTTTCACCTGAGTCTGAAGTAGAAGAAGAAACGTGTCAGAACTCAATCGAAAAGAACTTCTCTAGAAAATTGCCTGCGTACAACTTGCTAGTAACCCATGATTGAGAAGCCCTCCTTCCACAATTCTGTCTGATTCACTAACCCTCCACCTGACCTGTTAAAATCAGGTCTGTAGCTACAGATAAAGGAAAGCAATTCCATGTCTCCATCTTCAGATGGGAAAGATTCCCAGTCCTTGGAATTGCTTAGTCATTCATGGATTGCATGTTGTTTCATGAAAGCAAAGCCCCTGTGTGTGGAATCCGTTGGAAGATCGTAGGTGGACAGCCTCCACTGTTTAAATCATCTCAGAAAAGCCGATTTCCAAACTGCTAACAACTTTATGACTCAGTCCAGTCCTGATAACATTACAATGTAATTCCACCAATGTCGACTTGAATATATCATACTGATCTTAAAGGACTCAAAACTTCATTTCTATTGCAGTTGAGAATAAAAAGAGTTGTGCTCTTGAAGTTCTCTGGAAATACTGGAGATTATATATATATACTGACTATGCACATATATGAATACATATATATCATGTTGCATATATTCATATTTAAATGACAATAAGACTCGTCAGACAAGATTAGAATTCCACACTGTCCATTTTCTATCCATGACATGAAGCATTTGGGCAACAGGTCATGTAATGTTATAGGATTGTTGTTTGGAAATTAATTAGTCATTTCGTTTCAGGGATGGAGAAGTCTGTATTATTGTTCCTGTGGGTTTCCACCAAAGATCAAATTATGTCCAATTTAGTTTGTTTGTTTTTTTTTGTCTGTAACTATGCTCCTTCTAACCTTTGGAGGTTCAAGCCATCAGACCATAATTCTTTTATAGTGTTTCTATCACATATCTTTTTAATATTTAAATAGTTTATTCATTAAAAACAAGGGTAATCATATCTGTTGGAGAAAAAGAAGACTGTTTTTGAAATCATTTTATAATTTAAGCTTGCCTTCCATAGCTCTCCATGCCAGAGAACCCCATGAAATATATACTCAGGGAATCGTCCTGACACAGAATTAATAGTCACTTTTCCTCCCAGGAACCTGAGATGCTACGTTTCCTAGGCTAACTCTGGAGACAACCCCAACGCTCACAAGTTTGAGTAGCATTTCCAAGTTTGCATTAGCAGAAATCATGGCGGTATCCACACCTCCCGATATGTGGGGTCACCAAGACCGAGAATCGGACCTCTCCTCAGGGTGGGCTCAGGCGGACCACAAAGGTCCAATACTCACAGTCAGTCACGTAAATGTCACCCAGGGCTCTCGCGCCCAGGAACTTGTGCTGCCTCTTTGACCTTCAAAACCAACCCAGAGAAGACTCCTTTTCCTTCATCTCTGTTTGCAAACTCCTCTGACATGTGGCTCGAAGTACCGTAAGGGCTACCAGGCTTTTGACGTGGTAGAAATAACCATCGATTTGTCTTTTACCCAAATTTATTGTCTCCGTGTGATTGGAAATCTTATTGTTCTGTGACAGAGTTTCTCTACCGTAGTGCTCGCTGGATCCGGGGTGGGGTGATCCAGGCTGGTGGTGGAGTCTCCTGCACTTTGTCCAGCAGTAGCCCTGGCCTGGACCCACAAGATGGCCTCAGGCTTCGCTGACTGTTGGGGCAGCCAGAGAGATCTACAGATGTGCCCTGGTAGGCACTGGAGGGTTTGCAAGGACAGATTCCCGTGTCAGGATGGAAATTCCACCAATATATATCCATGAAAAAATATATGCATGCACACATTTCATATATATATATATATATAGTTAAAGTCGATATTATTAATATATCTGATATCTATACAATAAACGTATATGCCTATGAAATCAAGACTTCTTTTTTACTGTCAAAAATGTCATTACTCAGGCTCTGCTACACATGCTGCCGCTCCTGTGAATCCTGAGATACTCACTCTCTGTCAGAACTCATCGCCTTCTGCTCCTTTAGGTTAAAAATATTTCCAAGAAGACCTGAATACCTGGGGGTACTCGGAGGGACAGAGACCCATCGTCCTGGGGACCCGGACCCGGACGTGAACAGACTCCTATTTATTTGCACTTTATGTCCGGATTAGATCTGCGGATCAGAGATCCCTGGTTGAAAGCTCCAGCTGCAGCTCACGTTCGACTTTACGATTCCCCATTTTAACAGTATTGTCCGGGGCGTCACCGGGCCTTTTCAAACTTGTCTCTCAGTCTCAGCACGTTAGGGGATGAGTGTGTGAGACCCTCTTAACTGGTAATTAAACTCCTGACGTGAACGTTACCGGTCCACGGTCTTTCTATGCATGAGGGCTCATGATTTCCTGGAGCTTTTGGTTTAAGAACGCCATGTTTTCAGGGAAGCGTCACATCTGTCTTTTTGTTTCTAAGACTGGTATAGCTGTTCATTTAACAGGTTTTCTTATTGGATTAATTACTGAGTAATTCTTAAGAACATTGATATTAATTTGATGCAACAAGATGTGATAGTATATTTTCATTAAAAATGCGTCACATGTATCTACATGTATATACATATGTATTACACATATGTGCTGCATTTGCACATGTATATTGACATGTATGTTTACACACACATATATTACATATATATTACATATATACACGTATATTACATACATATATACAGCTTTAAAATGATTTTGCTGTACTTAGGGCAATACCTAAACAATAGTAATTATTCAATTTTTCTAAAAATATGGACTTACTTTTAGAAGTCTGTAAGTACAGATTAAAGAGTGTCATAGAATATGTCAGTTGCAGGGTCGTGATTGACATGGATGAATGTGTAGGGCCCTGCTCAATATGGTTGTCCTTGGAGCTAACTGGATGCAACCTATCTCCAACAGACCAAAAATTTTTGACAAAATGGCAAAGACTCCAACACAGCTCCTTTGGTTCTGATTACCATTTGCACGCAGCTCGGGGTTCCAAGAACGATCTCTTCCTCATTGCCTGTGTCCCTATGTTAAATGATGGGGTTCCACAGGAGGGGCACAGCCACCAGACCCTTTAAGGAAACACCACTAGAGGAGATTCTCTGGGGTCCTCCTATGAGGTCCAGTTTCCTCACCAGCCAAGAGCACAGTTCCATGAAGAGAGATCAGAAGACTCAATTTCATGAGCAAGATCAGGATGTCTCTCTGTAGATGTGGGACCAGACCATGGGTCAGAAGAGAGCCACTGTGTTCCTTTACACTGAGCAGAGTTTCACTTACCTGATGTAGAAAACAGCGCCAATCTGTTTGCATTCCTCACTGCATGCAAGGTGACCCAAATAGACTCTCATCCATCTTCTCTGGATTATCACTAGCTATATAGATGGCTCGTCGGTCCCCGTTGATCTGGAAAGGAAAGATCCCGTGGGAGAGGTTAGTGGCTCCCCTTGCTCATCCCTCACCCACAATGATCATAACAATCACAGGTACTTTAGATCAGAAGAAAATATCACTTACAGCCGATCCTGTGAGAACAGTACGGCTCTCTCCTCCACAAAGCGAAAGGATGTCGGATGATGTCATGACTCAGATTCCCAAAGGAAACGTGGAACTGAGAGATTCTGAAACAACTAAGGTGATATCGACAGATATGATGGAAAGTGCAGGGTGATACTTTGGTGCCTTAACTTTATTTTCTTTTTTACTTAAAGAGCAATCTGATGCAGAGATAGAGTTGGAACACAGAACAATTACGTCATAAAATTGATGCATGTGGACTGAGATGCTTATAAAATCTCATGTCTAGACAAAATTGAGAAATGTGGGGAACAGAGAGAGAGAGAGAGAGATCACCCCAAGATCAGTCCATCCATGGTACCTCTGCAGGGTTGAAACGAGATGAAGCACAAAACAGACCAAATCCAAGAAAGATCCTCATCTTGATGGGATCTGTCTTCCTGTTCTGCAGAAGCTCAGAGCCGGCGAGTGCTTGCAGAGAATCTGATTGACAGCCCTTTATACAGCAAGGGTGGCTTTCCATAAGACGTAATGAATCCATTGTTGTTCATCAAGAGATCTTCTGTCTATTTAATATCTGTTGGTTGGCAGCCATTGGCTGTATAGGACATTCTGCTCTTTGAATCATGAGTGTTTGAAGATGCGTAAGTGGAGCAAGAACATTCACCTTTATTTAAGGCAAAAGTTGAACGTGCGCCATCTCTTGCAAGGACAGCACTGTGTATTTCACCTGTGAATCCCGATTTCCGATATCAAGAGGACGTACAAGAAGTCTATCCTCAACTCCTGTTTTCTTTCTTTAGCATTGCAGGAGAAGGTGGATCGTGACTTTGTAAAAACAAAATGGTACCCTGGGGTCGAACCAAATTAGATTGTGGCATCTCTACCTCAAATGGCAGGTAACAAGGTAGAGTTCCTATGAGTCTCTCGCTAATTTAGGTAGACATTTCAAGAAAATAATGAGACACCTGCTTGCCTCTTAGTCAATGTCTGAGTTTTTTCCATGTTCTTTCAAGTTATCCAGTTGAATTCCCCCTGGGTAGCCCAGGACATTAGATCGACAATGAGCCATCGCTGGGACAACATCAGGACCTTAACTGTCAGATCTATACCGACCCTAAGGGTGAGGATCAGGTCAATTGTTAAATGCAGATGGAAAAACCAAGCTTCAGGGCTTACAAATAACAAGTGTCTTGGGAGATTGAAGCTGGAAGATCCCAAGCTCCTGATCAGCTTCTTCAACTTAGTGAGACCCTAAGCAATGATATGAGATTCTACTTCAAAGTAATGCATCAATAAATGAATAAACAAATAACAAATTAATGAGTGAATGAATGAAAGTCTTATAACGTGACTCAAGAAAATAAAAATGAAAAGGACTAGTTAGTTCTCTACTCAACCACCCCTGGGTTCAGTTCCCAGTACCATAATATTTTTTTTTTTTTTTTTTTTAGAAAAAGAAAATCAAATTTATGTAATTGTATAGACCTCTGTATATTTTAATTCCTTAAATGAATTAAGAGATGAATTGGAAATGAACCGTAGTTGGGATAGAAACACCATGCAACAGATTTTCATGTGTTAAAAGTCACCAATTGATTGGATTATTTTTTTTTTTGGTCTTAAGTTTTTTGAGTTCATTTTATATTCTAGAGTTTCGTGCTTTATCTGAGGTGCATGTGGTAAATATTTTCTCCCAGTCTCTTCGCATTATTAATTGAGAAATCTTGCATGATGAAGATACAACAACGACCCTTTTCCCTATTCAGCTCTGTTAGCAAATTCATCTTCTTTCCCAGGGTTCCTCTAGAATTTTGTAAGATGTGCATCTTAGCATGTTTTTTTTTTTTTTCATTCAGCCTAGTCATTTTGATATGAATGGTCTGGATCCTATCTTCCCCATATTCATTCATGATAGAGCAGTTTTATGTGACTATGTCCCTTTACTGTTGAATTTTTTCAGTGTTGATGGATTCATGTTGCTGGGTCTTTACTCTTGCAGACAAAGCTACAGTTCAGGTACACATCTTCATAATGAACCGTGTGGTTCCATTTCTTGGGCAGATATTTATGATGGATACTGATGAAATATCATACCCGTATCATTCTATAGTCCATCAACATTCTGGGAAAATGTCGGCCACTCTTATGGACCTGATGTCGGGTCTGCGTGTCTCCTGCGGATGACAGTCAGTTGGCGGAGGAACGTGAGGTGGACTGCCCATGTAAACCACACAGGGCTGCAAGTCATTTGCTTCTTGGAAAAAATAAAAAGCATGGTGGGCTGATTATAGAATTATTCCCTTAAATTCAGATTCCCACCACTCAGGTCTATCTGTCACCTGTCAATATAATGATGAAACCCAGGAGAGAATCCTGAGACTCACCAGGTCAGCAGAAAGCATCTTGAGATCGACAGACTGAAATCATTCCTACATCCCTCTCCATGCCAATCCCTCACCAAGTTTTCTTTAAAGCAAGAGCCGGGAACACCGGGATGCATCTCTCACTCCTAGTAGGGTCCTCCTTCTCCCTTGAACGCATGCAGAGAAATCAGTTTCTATGCCTGTGACTGTTACATGCTCAATCTCTTTTTGATGCTCACATGATTTTCCCTCTTGTATATGAAGAACCCATGATCCTGAGTCATGTTCTGCCTTCTCTCTGGACCCCACCCCGAGACCCCTCTTCTCCTTTGAGGAAAGGACAAAAGGAAATCTATTGAAATCTGAGAACCCTTGAACTGCTTCTATGGCATCCAGTACGTTGATATGAATGTAAAGCAACTTGTTAGGTTTACAACTCTTCATGAAGATAGTCCACCAAGTCAGCCCAACACCCAAGGAGCCCTGCCCAACTGCAACCAGGGAAGCAGGGTCGTGTGGTGTTTGATGGGAAGATCATCAAAGTCATTAATGAGTTCCTTACGCATTGCAGGAGGGGCTGGCAGTCACTGGGGATTAAGTCCTTGGTGATATTTCAGAAACATTGGGTGTTACTGGGAGTTTCAGGTGACCCTAGACGGTGACCTTCTTTGGGTTTTGTTTGCTTGGGTAACTGTGTTTTGAATATTTCTCCTTCATTGGTTCAGCATGTCTTGTGGGTGGCAGGCAGAAAACACTTGCTTTTATTCAAAATTAATTGATACAATAAAGGTGGGCAAGGACATGGGGAAAAGGTCCCCTTCTACATTGTTGGTGGGGATGCAAAAATGGCGCAACCACTCTGGAAATCTATGGAGATTCCTCAGAAAACTTGGAATGGACCCACCATGTGACCCAGCTATCCCACTCCTCAGTTTATACCCAAAGGACTTAAAATCAGCACACTACAGTGACACAGCCACATCACTGTTTATAGCAGCTCAACTCACAACAGCTAAACTATGGAACCAACCTAGGTGCCCTTCCACAGATGAATGGATAAAGAAAATGTGGTATATACACAATGGAATATTACTCAGCCCTGAAGAAGAATGAAATGATGGCATTTGCTGGTAAATGGATGGAACTGGAGAATATCATGCTAAGTGAAATAAGCCATACCCAAAAAACCAAAGCCAAATGTTTTCTCTGATATGCAGATGCTAATTTACAATAAGCAGGGGAACTAGGGAAGAATAAATTCACTTTAGATTAGGTAGAGGAGAGTGAAGGAAGGGGAAAGGGTATGGGGAAGAAAGGATAGTAGAGTGAAACTGACATTATTACCTCATGTACATATACGACTGCATGACCCATGTGGTCCTGCAACATGTACAATCAGAAAAATGAGAGGTGACACACCATTGATGTATGTTCCATCTAAACGTATAAATGCATTCTACTGCGATCTGCAACTAAGTAGAACAAATAAAATAAATGAAAAGAAATACAGAGAATCTCTATGTATACATGTGGGAAATCCACCGTGAACAGAACGGAAATATTGCCATCTAAAAAAAACGGGTTTTGGGTTTTAATTGCATCATCTCCTGTGGCCAATGATCAGAATCATGGTTAACTAGATACCAAGGCTAGGGGCTCATCCAAGGTCTGGAATTGAACACCCATGTGAGGCAAGTTTTCACTCTTGAAAGTATCATAGACTTGTATCTGCAGAGCTGCAAAGAGCTGTCTTGAGGAACACTGCATTTAGAAAGGGTCCTGCTGCAGAACTACTGTCTGGTTACCACAGGGTGTGCATGACCCCAACATAGAGGGCTCATCCACAGAGTCTGCAGCAGATGACCCTCCATGCAGATGACCTCAGGGATACAGCTAAGAGAAGGTCTTTAAAACACATACGATGGATGTTCACATTGGAGAGCAAGAAGAGGTCCATCAAGAAAGAGCCTAACACAGGTTGTATGTATGATATTAATATAGGCAAAGACAGGAACCGGATATGCATATTTGACATGAGAATTTCATATGTACAAGAAGTGGACTTGTATATATGAAGGAATTTACAACAGAATTTAATGCTTATGCAAGAAATGAATATATATATATGAATGGGATGTGTAGATAAATATCTCCATCAATGGCTCTCTTTATATATGTAAGAACTGGATATGTAGATTTCAAATGGATATATACAAATGTATAAGAATTGGAACTGTATATATCACAATTTTGTGTATTTATGTGTATAAGAACTGGACTTGTAGATATGACATGAATATTTTTAAGAATTGGAAAATATAGATAACATGAATGTGTATATGTTTAAGAAGTGGATATATATATACTACATGAATATATGCAAATGTAGGAACTATATGTCTATATATAGTCTGAATATATATATATACTCATATTCATGTGAATATGAATATGCATCTCTATCAGCATTGGAAGTGAATACAGGCCATGAATATAGTTATTATAAGAATTATTGTGTTCTGTATACATGACTTGAATATATACATGTATAGGAACTGGATGTGATTGTGTGACCTGAAAATGAATAAGAAATAAATGTGTACACATGATGTGAATGTATGCACGCAGATGACTAGCATGCATACCTGATATCTATATCTATTTCTATATACTTGAGATTTGCATATGTAGATATGACATGAATACACATGTGTATAATAATTGAAAATGTGTATGTGACATGAATATACATAAGAATTGGATATCTACCCATCACTTGAATATATATGTTCGTATATGTAAGACTTGGTACAGGTATATGATATGTATATACATAAAATTAGATATGTATAAATGACATGAGCATACATAGAAAAATAAATGTGACATGGATATAAATACACAGCATAAGGGCAAATGTATGTGGAATAGATCTATACATGTATGGCATAGATATGCACATATTGTCCCATCTATAGATATGAAATCCTTTAAATTAATTGGTCACAAGATTATAATGAATGTTATGGCCAAATATGATATTCACTTATTTATAGAAACACTTCATTGGAAATTTTGAAGAGTTCTTTACTTGGAAGGAGTAAATGCAAGTTACATTATCTATATGAGTACTTGTATGATCTCTAGGTACCATCTTTATATATGTATATATACACGTCTTTCTATGGTTTATTATAACACTATGCATGATAATTAGATATAAGTAGATGATTTTTAAAGTGCATAACCATTGGAAAGGCCATGTATAATCTTTTAAATAAATATAGTAAACTCTCCATTGTTATTAGAGCTTTACAGTTATATATTGTTGTTGGTTTCCTTCTAACAAACACATGCATGCATAGAAATCAACTTCAGTTCATGATTCTTCTTTTCCTCACCCTCTTTCTTTCCATCTTCCCTCCCCTCTCCCATTTTACTTCCTCTATTCTAGTAGACTTCCTCGACTTATCTATTAATTTGCATTTGATTGGTTCTTTATGTGATCTCATCCTTCCCTCCCCCTTTTCTTTATTTTACTATAGCTTCCAAATATGTGAGAAAACATTGGACCTTTGAGTGTCTGAGTTTGGATGATTTCACTTATGCATACATTTAAATCATGTGTAGATATTCAGTTCTTATTCATTTTCATGTCATATATACACATCCAGTTCTTGTACATGTATATATTCAAGTCATGTATGCAGGACACAACCAAGTCATTTCTATCCATTTCCTGGCACATGTTATAATTTCATTCTTTTTTTATGGCTGAAGAGAACTCCATTGTGTGTGTGAGAATATGTGTGCGTGTGTGTGTGTACACATGTATATCTTGTACCCTGCTACTTTCCTATATATTTCACAATTTCTTAGTCCATTCATCTATTGAAGGACATCTAGGTTCCATCATTTAGTTAAATTCCATAATGTAGCTATTGTGAATTGTGCTGCTATAAATGTGGATGTGGCTGCATCACTGAAATATGCTGACCTTAAAACTTTTCAGAAAATCCCAAGGACTTGAATAACTGGGTCATAAGGTGTTTCCATCCTTAGGTTTTTGAGGAACCTCCTGACTGTTTTCCAGATTGGTAGTACTCATCTGCAGACCCACCAAGAATGTACAAGTGCACATTTTCTCCCACCACCTCTCCATCATTTATTGTTTTTATTCTTGATAATTGCCATTTTGACTGGAGTGAGATGGAATCTTAGTGTAGCTTTGATTTGCCTTTCCCTGATTGCTACAGGTGTGTAACTCTTTTTCCCACATATTTATTGGCCATTTCTGTTTCTTATTTTGAGAAGTTTGTGTTTAGTTCTCTGGCTTTAGTTCTTTGGTTTAGTTTATTGATTGACTTATTAGTTATTATTATTACTTTTTTGTGGTTAAGATTTTGAGTTTGTTGTATATTCTAGACATCAATCCTCTATTGGAGGGGTAGCTGGCCAAGAAATTCTCCCATTCCGTGGGCTGTCTGTTCACACTCTCAATCTTTTCCTTTGTTGTGTAGAAACTTTGAGTTTGATGGCATTCCATGTATTGATTCTTGGTTTCATTTCTGAGTTTGGTGCAGGGTGAGAGATCAGGACCTAATTTCATTTTTCTACATATAGTTATCCAGCTTTTCCAATACCATTGGTTAAAAAGTTTTATCTGTTCTAGTTAGTTTTCCATGACAGGAGAATGCATTGATGCATTTTGATAGATCATACATAAATGGAGCATAATCTCTCATTTTTCTGATTATACATATTGCAGGATCACATAGTCATGCAATCATACATGTACATGAGATAATAATGTCTATTTCACTCAATACACAAATCTTATAGGATTCCAAATGTACAAAACTACAGCAGACCCACACCAAGGCACATTATAATGAAAATGACTAAAATACAGAATAAGGATAAAATCTTAAAGACCTTGAGAGAAAAAAAGTAAATTTTGTTAGGGGAAAACCAATTTGGATCTCAACTGATTTCTCAACCCAGAACCTCTAAGTTCGGAGGCCATGGAACAACATATTTCAAGCTCTGAAAGAAAATGGATGCCAACCAAGAATTTTATATCCAGCAAAATCAATTTTTAGATTTCAAGATGAAATAAAAACCTCCCAGGATAAACAAAAGTTAAAAGAATTCCCAATTAGAAAATCTGCACTAAAGAACATCCTCAAGAAAATGTGCCATGAGGGTGAAGTGGGAGAAAAAAGTGAAAAACAGCAAAGAGAGGAACTACACTAAAGGAAACGTCAAAAGAGAATCTACATCAAATTAAAAGCCAGCAATAAACCAAAGTGATAGGGAGTACAAGTCACAGCTCAGTAATAACCTTGGATATTAAAGGATTAAACTCATCAATCGGAAGACATAGACTTGCAGATTGGGTTAAGATCAAGACCAAACAACATGCTGTCTCCAGGAGACCCACCTCAAAGGCAAGGACATCCACAGATGGAAGGTGAAAGGTTGGGAAAAACCATATCACTCATATGGACTGCGTAAACAAGCAGGGGTATCCATCCTCACAGCAGGTAAAGTGGACTTCAAGCCAAGGTTAATCAGAAGGAACCTGGCAAATATTTTTAGCAACTTTGTCAATCATTAGGTAGGCGAATTTGTCTCTGCATCCTCTATTCTATTCCATTGGTCTTGGTGTCCATTTTGATGACTATACCATGGTCTGTTTGTTATTGTAACTCTGTAGTATGATTTCATACCGGGTATGGTGAGGTTTCCTGCTTCAATTTTCCTTTTATTTTATTTCTTTTGCTGGTCTGGGTCTCCTATTCTTCTAAGGAAATTTAAGGTTTCTTTTTTCTAATTCTGTGAAATATGTCATTGGTATTTTCATGGGGATTTCATTGAATCTCTATATCGCTTTTGGTCGTGTGTCCATTTGACAATATTAATTCTGCCTATCCAAGAACATACAATGTCCTTTTGTCTTCTGAGTTTTCCATCAATTTCTTTCTTCAGTGTTCTATAAATTTTATTTTAGAGCTCTTTTACCTACCTGCTTAGCTTAATTCCTAGTCATTTAACATTTTTCTTGAAGTTTTTGTGAATGGGATAGTTTTCCTGATTTCATTATCTACTTAATTGCCATGGGAATATAAGAAATCTATGGATTTATGGGTTTTGATCTTGTATCCTGCTACTTTCCTAAACACATTTATAAGTTCTAGAAGTCTTCCAGTGGGGTTTTTTTTGGCATTTTCTACATAGAGGATCATATCGGCAGCAAACAGAGATAGTTTGACTTCTTCTTTTTCTACCTGTATTCCTTTGATTTCCTTTTCTTGCCTGATTGCTCAGGCTGGTGTTTCAAGAACTATATTGAATAGAAGTGGAAGGTGGGGATCAGCCTTGCCTTTAGTTTTTCTTGAATTAGTATTGACTTTGGGTTTGTCCTATGTGAACTTTATGTGTTGAGGTCAGTTCCTTCAGTCTCTAGCTTCCCCAGAATTTTTAACATGAATGGGTGTTGGATTTTATCCAAGGCCTTTTCTGCATCTTTTGAGATGATTGCGTGATTTTCATCCATAATTGTTTTCAGTGGTGAATTATATTTATTGATTTTTGTCTGTTGAACCAACATTGCATCTCTGGAATGAAACACTTGATCATTGTGTATTATCTTTTTGATATGTTTTTGAATGCAGTTTACCAATGCTTTATGAAGAATATTTGCATCTATTTCATCAGAGATACTGGTTGGTCGTTTTCTTTCCTTAATGTGTGTTTGTCTGGTTTTAGTATCAGGATTATACCAGTTTTATAGAAGCTATTTTGGAGTGTTCCCGTCCTTTCAATTTCATGGAATAATTTGAGAAACACTGGTGTGAGTTCTTTTATAAAGTTCTGGTAGAAGTCGGCTGAGAATCCATCAGGTTCTGAACTTTTCTTTTTCTTAAGGCTTTGAATTAATAATTCAAATTCCTTACTTGATTTTGGGCTGTTTGGCTTGCCCATATCTTCCTGATCAAATTTGGGCAGGTGATATGTACCTAGAAATTTACCCATGTCTTCTAGCTTTTCCAGTTCTTTTTGAGTATAAATTTTCAAAATAGGATCTGAATTTCAAAAGGGTTGGTGGGGATATCCCATTTTTCAGCTCTGATCTTATTTATTTGTACATTCTCACTCTTTTTTATGGTTAGTTTGACTAAGGGCTTTTCAATCTTATTTATCTTTTCAGAATATCAACTCTTCTTTCAGTTGATCCTGTGTATTTTTTACTTATTCTCAATTTAATTTATGTTGGCTCTGTTCCTAATTATTTCCTGTCTTCGCCTGGGTTTGATATGATTTTGTTCTTTTTCTGAGGTCTTGAGGTAGACCATGAGCTTATTTATTTGAGCTATCTCTAATTTTTTAATATGCACACTCAGTACTGTATATTTTCCTCTTAGAATTGTTTTCAAACTATTCCAATAATTTTGACATGTTTTATCTCTTTTCTCATTCACTTATAAGAATTATCTATTTCTATTCTCATTTATTCTTTGATTCCCATCTTCATTTAAGAGAGTATTTTGCAATCTCCATGTGTTTATGTGGTTTCTATTATTTTTCTTGCTATTGATTTTGAACTTTATTTCACTAGGATCTGATAAGATACATGAGATTATATCAATTTTTTTTTTGTATTTTCTAAGATTTTCTTTTTGGCCCAGAATATAATCCATTTTGGAAAATGTTTCATGTGTCGTCTCAAAGAAGTTAAAGTCAACTCTTTTGGGGTAAAATATTCTGTAAATGTCTTTAAGATCCATTTGATGTATAGTGTTGTTAGGTTGGAGATTTCTTTATGGATTTGACGTTTTCATTACCTATTTATTCTCCAATAGAGATAAGGATGTTTTGAAATCCCCTGGCATTATTGTGTTGGGGTCCCAGTGGTATTTAATGGCATGCAGTATTTTTTCCCATGTAATAGGTTACGTTAACATTTGGGGCATAAATGTTTACTATTGTAATATCTTGTTGTTGAATTGCTCCCTTTACCAGGATGTAGTGACCTTCTTTGTCTCTTCTAATTCATTTTTGCTTTACGTCTATTTTTTTCACATATGAAAATAACTACCTCTGCTTGTTTTCTTGGACCATATTCCTGGAATATTTCTCGCCATCCTTTTACCTTCAACCCGTGGATACTTTTGCCTCTAAGATGAGTCTCTTGCAAACAACGTATCATTGGATCTTGTTTTTTGATTCATTCTACTAATCTATGTCTTTCAATTAGGGAGTTGAGACCATTAACATTTAGCATGAATACACATATATTTTTGTGATTCCCTGCAATTTTGTGGGGTTTTTTTTGCTATATTTTATAATGTTTTGATTCTGTTTCAGTGGATTATTCTTCCATTCAACTCCCTCTGTGATCTTTGGGAATTGTCTTTTAGTCCCTCTCTGTGTGTGGTTTAGATCTGAGTAACTTTTTGTAGTGCTGGTTTGGTGCTCACAAATTCTTTTAGTTTATTCTCATCATGGAAAGATTTTCATTTTTTCCCTCAGAGTTGAAACTGAGCTTTGCTGGATATGCTAAGCTTGGTTGACAGCTGTTTTCTTTTAGGATTTGGAATATCTCATTCTAGGCCCTCGTTGATTTTAGGGTCTGAGCTGATAAATCAGAAGTAAGCCTTAATGGTTTGCCTTAAGATGTGACCTGCTGTTTCTCTCTTGTGAATTTTAATAGTCTTTCCTAATTTTCCTAATTTTGATGATGATAGGTCATGGTGAGCTTCTTATTGACTAGGTATATTTGGGGTCCTGTAAGCTCCCTGTATGTGTATGAGTATCTCATTTCAATGTGGGGAATTTTTCTTTAACCATATCATTGAAACTTTTCTTTATGTCTTTTGCTTGTATCTCCATGTTCTCTTCTATCCCCGTGATTCTCAGGTTTGGTCTTCTAACGTTGTCCCAAAATTCTTGTATAATTTGGTCATTTTCTGTAATATTTTTTTCCCTTTCCTTCCCTCTGTCTACTCGAGATCCTATAACCTGTGTTCAGTGCCTGAAATTCCGTCTTCAAGGGCTGAGGTTCTGTTTTCTATTCAATCTCATCTGTCGGGATGCCTTCTAGTGGATTTTTAATTTGCTAGATCGCATCTTTCGTTGCTAGGAATTCCGATGTTTTTCACTATTTCTATTTCTCTATTAGCCTGATCTTCCATCTCCCATAATTGCTCTCTTAATCCCTTCTGTAGATCTTCTTTTAGTTCATTGACCATTTTGAAAATCAGTTTTTATCATCTTTCTCGGGGTTTTTGTTGTGACCTTTGTTGGGGGGATCGTGGGTTTTTGGAGGGGAGATTTGTTCACCTGTTCACTTACGTTCTCAGAGGTTTGCCGCATGGAGATGGCTCTTTTTGCTTGTGTCCTGTTGTGTGTATTTATCTTATTTGTTCTGGGACTTATTCGGTCTCTGCTTTTGACGTGGGCGTAGATGCCAAGGAGAGGAACCAGAGTTCCCTGTCCGATTGCTCCGTCTGGGGTCTTTACTGTTGCTTTAGGACTTCTGTGTCCCTGCTCCTTTGAGTTGGAGTCCTGTCAGGGAGAACTTTCAACGTCCCTCAATGTTCCCAGCACTTCACAGAATGAATGCAAAGCGCACAACAGTCACAACCATTCCCAAGAAGACATCGTAGCCAGGGTGAAATACCCAGATTCCAGGACGACATCTTCAACGTGAATCGCCACCCATGAAGAGAAATGGCGCGTTGGGCCATTGTCCGCAGGAAGCACATGAAAGACGGTAAAAACCCTGTGATTCAGGGGAAAGGAAATGCGCTCAGAAGTCAGGGGAGCTGTACCATTTCAGAAGGTGAATGGTGAGGAGGAGAATCCATGAAGCAAGGGCTGGGGAGATAGCTCAGTCGGTAGAGCGCTCGCCTGGCAAGCACAAGGCCCTGGGTTCGATCCCCAGCCCCGCAAATAAAGATGCAAGGTATTGGGAGTGAGGGAGAGAGAAAAAAATGGAATTAGGCAGTGAGCGAGAGCAGATAAGAGAAATGAATTAAAATAATACAAAAATTAAACTGAGACGTATAATCCAAATACCTGAACCCTCACAGGAGAAGATTAGGGAAAAATAATGACATTTAAAAGATGTGAAATGGAAGACAAATATGTGTACATATGCAGTTTCCTGAATCAGCAAAGCCAGAATTCACTCTCTCTCTCTCACGAAATTGAAAAGTCAATGAAATAATAGAAAAACATTTTTCAGTTGTATATAAACATATACCTTTATTTTATTTTATTTATTTTTTGATAGGCATACGTAATCTTTACTTTTTAAACAAAATCAGGAATTTTGTGATAGTTTTACCTTGTTTTTTAAATTTTGGTTATTATTTTTTTATTTAGTTTTCAATTTTTTGCAGACTGCATTTTGATTCATTTTATAGAAATGGGGTACATCATTTCGTTTCTTTGGTTGTGCACAATGTAGATGACATCCATGTTTATAGCAGCTCAGTTCACAATAGCTAGATTGTGGAACCAACCTAGGTGCCCTTCAACAGATGAATGCATAAAGAAACTGTGGTGTCTATACACAATGGAATATTACTCAGTCATAAAGAAGAAGAATATTATGGCACTTGCAAATAAATGGATGGAATTGGAGAATATCATGCTAAGTGAAATAAGTCAAGCCCTAAAAACCAAAGGCCAAATGTTTTCCCTGATAAGTGGAGAATGATATATAATGGGGGTTGGCGGGTAGGGAGCAAGAGAAGAATGGAGGAACTTTAGATTATGTAGAAGGAAATGAGAGGGAGGGGGTATGAAAAATGGTGGAACAAGACAGACAGCATCACCCTATGTACATGTATGAAAAATATTTTTCAGAAAACTGTACAATCTTAGTGAAGAATCAAAGACCCTTCTCAACTGAGGTGTGCAAGACAGTTGACCAGATTGGGTGGTCACGGCCCGTGTCCATGTCTTTCTTTCCAATTCTTTTGGAGCTATCCATTTGTTTTTGAGTTACGTGCTGAGAGATCCAGGGCTGGAAGATGCTGAGCCCTTCTTGTCTGTTGGTGGCTCTCTGAGCTTGCCGCTGGAGCAGCCTGAGACTGAAGCCCTTTGACATAAGACTCAGGAGCTCCATTGAGATCCAGTTGTGTGTCCAGGAGCACGGCCTCCTTGGCTTTGTCCATGAGTATGTTCACCTATCCTCACTGGCTCAGTGTGATGGTTTGGATGTGAGGTGTCCCTTAAAGGTCATGTGTGAGGCAATGCAAGAAGGTTCAGCAGAGAAATGACTGGGTTGTAGGAGTCTAAACAAACCGGGAACTTAATCCCCTGATGGGGATTCACTGAGTCGTAACTCGAGGCAGGTGGTGTGTTGCTGGTGGAAGTGATTCACTGGGAAACGGCTGTGGGTTAGATATTTTGCATCTGGAGAGTGGAGTCTCTCTCTGCTTCCTGACCACCGTGTGGGCTGCTTCCCTCTGCCGCTCTCTTCCGCCATGATGTTCTGCTTCACCTCGAGCCCCAAGGAACGGAGTCAGCCTTCTCTGACATGGGGAACCTTGAGCCCTCAAGTAGACTCTTCTTCCCTCAAATTGTTCTGGTTGGATCCTTTTGACACAGCAGCAAACTGCTGACTGAGTCTCTTTCGGACTCCAAAGTCTCCCCTGCACCCTCACCTCGGGGTTGCCCCCAGGTACAGTCAGCTCTGCACCTGCATCTCTCACCTTCTGTGGTACACGGCCTTGGCTCCCTCCACTGGTACCTGCTAGGACATTGGGACTTGCTCCAGGGTGACCACGACCTCATCCCTCCACAGCCGGTTGAGAGGTAGAGTGTGTGTTTGAAGCTCCTGAGCACATCTTTCAAGCACCTGCGCATGGTGCAGACTCTGGATCCGTTAGGATCAGGAAGGTTTCTGATCTCAGGTTGCTCCAGACCCATTTTCTGTGGTGAGTTAGCCTCAGCAGCTGCCAGGTGGGCTATGATGTCTCCTTTCTTCTCTGATTATCCTACCCATATTTTTGAGTTCCTAAACCACTTTGAGCATTCACGGTTACATGTTAGTGAAATTCTTCTATCACCCAACTTTGGTCTCATGCCACGGCGCAGCTGGGAACGCAGATTCCTCTACGTCTTCCTAGTCTCTCGGACTGTCCACAATAGCTTTCCAAATAGACTTTTCTAAAAACAATTATTGAGCATGTAAACAAGGAATGACATCATTATGTATATAAATATATAGAGAGACACACATATCGAACAAATAGGTAAATGTGGACTCACATAGATCATTTTAAACGCATCTGCATTTACACCATTGACTGACAAGCACTGCTTGAAATTTTCCAAATGTCATAAAGCTTATGAAGGAAAACACAAACCTCGGACTATCTGAGGAATTCCAATGTGTCCCTATGGAAAATCATGAAATCTCTAATACGTGTTCTGTGAGGGTGCATATCTGTTTCCTCATTTTATCTTTCTTTTCGATTATTTCTTTCTCTGTCTGCCTGATTTATGTTTATATTCAGTGTTTGCAGGTGTACATAAAAATTTTGCATAGATTCAGGGAAGAATAGAGGTACTTTAGATTAGGTAGAGGGAGTGAAGGGAGGGAAGGGTGTGGGGTAGGAAGGAGAGTAGAGTGAACAGACATGATGACTCATGTGCATGTGTGACTGCATGACCATGTGATCCTGCAACATGGAGAGTCAGAAAAATGAGAGGTGACCCTCCATTTATGTCTGATCTGTCAAAATGCATCCATGCCTTCTGCTGTCAGGTGCAACTCATTAGAAACATTTTTAAAAATCAAAAAAATAAAATATAAATTTAAATAATTTTCCATAGATTCCAAAAGATAATTTTCCCTTGTTATTATTTTATTCATTGATTTATTTTGGCAGTGCTGGGGATCAAACCCAGGGCTTTGTGCATATACACACATTTCACTTAGTGTGGACATATTGCAGTCTAATTTGCCAGATGCAGAAACAGAGAGTTAGGTAGAAACTCTGCTTTTCTTGACAGCTTCTTATTAATCACTTGTTGTGCTGAGTTGTAAATAGCTGGAATTGAATTGCTAGGATGTTCAGCCTAACCAGGTGTGTGTGTCTGTGTGTGTGTGTGGGTGCGTGTGTTTTTATGATGAAAATATAAATTCATTTCCAATGAAGTGGTAATTCAACATGCAGACTGTCAGCTGGCCAAAGTCTTGCCGTTCATCTCTCTTTATTTATGGGCTTGTTTTCCTTCCCCTCTATCAAATGTGGCCCCTGGGAATGTCACGTCAGAAGAACACAGGAGGCAAACATTGGATCTGATACTTTTGTTCGGCTAATGGGACTGTAAATACTAGGGCGAAACTCAATCCCGCCGCTGAACTTCCGCCAGCACCAGTAATGGATTTCAATCATGTGCACAGAATCAACCTGGAATCACCATGATTTTTGTCTCCAAACCAGAATCAACATTACTGCAATACCAAGATGGCGCCAGCAAAATGAAAAGGAGAATGTTGAACAAAAGGCCAATTTGGTGGGCTCCATTACTGCCTTAGCCACCACTGTGGTGGGTTTTTTCCCTACTGAACCCATTGGCAATTGCAAATATTTTCAGTGGGAAATGACCTGAAGACTTAGCCTACCAAGCACCATGGCGTGGCAATGGCGTACGATGAAGCATTGGATGGTCTCTGGTGGCTTTTCAGCCTGTGTCATACTGAACAATAGGACCCTGAAAGAAGACTAAAATTCGAAGGAAAATAGTTTGCAAACATACAACATCGAGTAGGGGTCAGTCTGTGGCCAGCAGGTGCTTGGTATCTATGCTTTGTCCTCCTTTAATGGAAGCGATCAAACCAAGCATTAGGAACACTTCTCAGTGTGTTCTCAGCTTTTCTTCACTAGAACAAAATGTCTAACAATAACAACTTAGAGAAGGAAAGACTTATTTGGGCTTACAGTTTTGGAGGTTCAATCCATGGTTGGCTGGCTCCATTGCTCTGGACCCAAGGTGAGGCAGAACAACATGGTGGAAGAACATGGTCCATGGGGGAAAGTTGTTCAGCTCATGACAGCCAGGAAGCACACACACAGAGAGAAAAGGGACAGGGTCCAGATCTCATCCTAAGGGTACATTCCCAGTGGGCTACTTCCTCCAAACATGCCCTACTTCTCCACCTCCCACTGAGCTAAGAATCCATCAGTGGATTAATCCACTAATGAGATCGAAGCCCTTGTGATCTAATCCCTTCCCCCAAAGCCCTACCTTTGGACTTTTCTGCATGGTGGACCAAGTTTTCAATACAAGAGTCTTCGGGGAAAACACTGCAGATCAAAAGAACACTTAGACATTTCACCAGTGCCTTGTGTATCTGTAGGGAATCTGCTTGAGATACAGGATTCAGGGTGGATGACAAGGTGTTGTCAAGGATTTCCCATCTAATCTCCGTGAGATCTCTTCCCTCCTTCTTTCTATTCCCATTGTCTCAAATACCTATGGTCTATGCCAAGTGCTATTCCAACTGCTACTCAGCTGTTTTCCCAACCTGAACTACTGACTTATTTTTCCAAATAGTTGGTCTAATGGACAGAAGACTCTTCTAAAATTCAGACACACTCAAGTCGGCACATAGCCAGCATCCTATTCAAGATTGCAAACAATCCCTCGGCCAATCATCAGATTCACCTTTATCTCCAAATCCTCATCTCTCCTGGCTTCCATCACTCACATCTGAGGTAACTTAAAACTCCCAGATGCACCAGAATTTGTGCATTGGAGTCACTATGAGGCAATACTGTCTTTAAATTTCATAGCTAGTAATCTCTTCTGGGTTCCTCTGAGCTTCCCAATGACAGTCTCTGACCTTTAATCTATGTTCCCCGGTCATTTGGGACTCTTTGCATCTCTGACTAACTAAACGTATGGGTTGCTATGCATGAATGAAGCGTGTCCATTCCTGGAAATGGTTTTGCACCCCATTCTTCAGAGGAAAATGAGTTTCTTTGCTACAGTAAAGAGACAAAGTGAAGTATGTTCATGATGCAAGGACTCTATAGGGTGCTTTGGATTTCCCACTCTACCAATAATCCTGGTGCATGAGAAACTGGGTTAACCCAACCCCATGAGGATCATCATGGAGTCGGATCCTAAAAGTCTAGATGTTAGGCAGAACTTAATGGTTAAACCCATTTTTTTTTTAACTGGCAGTAAGTCTATGGTGGGGAGAGAGCACAAAAGTATGGGAGCCTCTTTGGGCTTATTAATGAACAAAATATGGGGAACTGCAGGATGAGACAGCTTTGGAGACTTTCTGCTGTAGAGAGTTTCCTTGATCGAGAGCCAGTCCGTGTTTTCCAAGATCTACCCTGGAGTTCCTGCCGAGATGACACTCTGCTGAGCAGACGCCGGTGCTGGCCAGCTGGGATGTCCCACCTGCTCTCTGTGGCCATTCACCTCAGCTAGCGTACTCCTTCTGGGCTCCCCCATCCGTCCTCAGAGTCCCTCCTGATAGATTTCCCAGATACGTCTCATTGCCATCGTTCCAACCAAACTCAAGGCAGGCCATCTCACAGGCAGCAGAGTACACTGATTTTTCTGAGCTGAGAATAAATAAATTGAACGTGCCTGAGGACATGGACTTGACCAATTATAGGGGCAATTTTACTCCCATGAAGGGTTGGGGTCAAAAAGGTGAGCTTCAACTATTCACCAAAGCCAAGGCATGGCCATCAACCAGGGGTCCATCAACAGATAAAAGAAGAGAGGAAACGGGTTAGATATACATGGAACAGAATTTATTCAGGTCTAAGAAAAAGAACAAAGGTTTGTCATTCGTGTAAATATGGATAAGGCTTTAGGATGTTGATCAAGTGAAGCAAGCCCTGTGCAGAGATAAGTCCTGCATGACCTCGCTCACTTTTGGAAGCTTGGAAGTTAATTGAGCATGTAGAAGTAGACAGAGATGAGCTCATGGCTCAGTGGTAGAGATTTCTGTCTAGTGTGCATGAGTTTTGGAGTCTAGCATGCATGCATTCCTATGTCTAGCATGCATGAGTTCCTGGGTCTAGCATGCATGAGTTCCTGGGTCCTGCATGCATGAGTTCCTGGGTCTAGCATGCATGAGTTCCTGTGTCCAGCATGCTGAATTCCTGTGTCCAGCATGCATGAGTTCCTGGGTCCTGCATGCATGAGTTCCTGTGTCTAGCATGCATGAGTTCCTGGGTCTAGCATGCATGAGTTCCTGGGTCTAGCATGCATGAATTCCTGTGTCCAGCATGCATGAGTTACTGTGTCTAGCATGCATGAGTTGCTGGGTCTAGCATGCATGAATTCCTGTGTCCAGCATGCATGAGTTCCTGGGTCTAGCATGCATGAGTTCCTGTGTCCAGCATGCATGAGTTTCTGTGTCTAGCATGCATGAGTTCCTGGGTCTAGCATGCATGAGTTCCTGTGTCCAGCATGCATGAGTTCCTGGGTCTAGCATGCATGAGTTTCTCTGTCTAGCATGCATGAGTTCCTGGGTCTAGCATGCATGAGTTCCTGGGTCCTGCATGCATGAGTTCCTGGGTCTAGCATGCATGAGTTTCTGTGTCTAGTATGCATGAGTTCCTGTGTCTAGCATGCATGAGTTCCTGTGTCCAGCATGCCTGAGTTCCTGTGTCCAGCATGCATGAGTTCCTGGGTCTAGCATGCATGAGTTTCTCTGTCTAGCATGCATGAGTTCCTGGGTCTAGCATGCATGAGTTCCTGGGTCCTGCATGCATGAGTTCCTGGGTCTAGCATGCATGAGTTTCTGTGTCTAGTATGCATGAGTTCCTGTGTCTAGCATGCATGAGTTCCTGTGTCCAGCATGCCTGAGTTCCTGTGTCTAGCATGCATGAGTTCCTGGGTCTAGCATGCATGAGTTCCTGTGTCTAGCATGCATGAGTTCCTGTGTCCAGCAGGCATGAGTTCCTGGGTCTAGCATGCATGAGTTTCTCTGTCTAGCATGCATGAGTTCCTGGGTCTAGCATGCATGAGTTCCTGTGTCTAGCATGCATGAGTTCCTGGGTCTAGCATGCATGAGTTTCTGTGTCTAGTATGCATGAGTTCCTGTGTCTAGCATGCATGAGTTCCTGTGTCTAGCATGCATGAGTTCCTGTGTCTAGCATGCATGAGTTCCTGTGTCTAGCATGCATGAGTTCCTGTGTCTAGCATGCATGAGTTCCTGGGTCTAGCATGCATGAGTTCCTGTGTCTAGCATGCATGAGTTCCTGGGTCTAGCATGCATGAGTTCCTGGGTCTAGCATGCATGAGTTCCTGGGTCTAGTATGCATGAGTTCCTGTGTCTAGCAGGCATGAGTTCCTGTGTCTAGCATGCATGAGTTCCTGTGTCTAGCATGCATGAGTTCCTGTGTCTAGCAGGCATGAGTTCCTGGGTCTAGCATGCATGAGTTCCTGTGTCTAGCAGGCATGAGTTCCTGTGTCCAGCATGCATGAGTTCCTGTGTCTAGCAGGCATGAGTTCCTGTGTCTAGCATGCATGAGTTCCTGGGTCTAGCATGCATGAGTTCCTGGGTCTAGCATGCATGAGTTCCTGTGTCTAGTATGCATGAGTTCCTGTGTCTAGCATGCATGAGTTCCTGTGTCTAGCATGCATGAGTTCCGGTGTCTAGCATGCATGAGTTCCTGGGTCTAGCATGCATGAGTTCCTCTGTCCAGCATGCATGAGTTCCTGTGTCCTGCATACATGAGTTTCTGGGTCTAGCATTCATGAGTTCCTGTGTCTAGCATGCATGAGTTCCTGTGTCCAGCAGGCATGAGTTCCTGGGTCTAGCATGCATGAGTTCCTCTGTCCAGCATGCATGAGTTCCTGTGTCCTGCATACATGAGTTTCTGGGTCTAGCATGCATGAGTTCCTGTGTCTAGCATGCATGAGTTCCTGTGTCTAGCAGGCATGAGTTCCTGTGTCTAGCATGCATGAGTTCCTGTGTCTAGCATGCATGAGTTCCTGTGTCTAGCATGCATGAGTTCCTGTGTCTAGCAGGCATGAGTTCCTGTGTCTAGCAGGCATGAGTTCCTGTGTCTAGCATGCATGAGTTCCTGTGTCTAGCATGCATGAGTTCCTGTGTCTAGCATGCATGAGTTCCTGGGTCTAGCATACATGAGTTCCTGGGTCTAGCATGCATGAGTTCCTGTGTCTAGCATGCATGAGTTCCTGTGTCTAGCATGCATGAGTTCCTGTGTCTAGCAGGCATGAGTTCCTGGGTCTAGCATGCATGAGTTCCTGTGTCTAGCAGGCATGAGTTCCTGTGTCCAGCATGCATGAGTTCCTGTGTCTAGCAGGCATGAGTTCCTGTGTCTAGCATGCATGAGTTCCTGGGTCTAGCATGCATGAGTTCCTGTGTCTAGTATGCATGAGTTCCTGTGTCTAGCATGCATGAGTTCCTGTGTCTAGCATGCATGAGTTCCTGGGTCTAGCATGCATGAGTTCCTCTGTCCAGCATGCATGAGTTCCTGTGTCCTACATACATGAGTTTCTGGGTCTAGCATTCATGAGTTCCTGTGTCTAGCATGCATGAGTTCCTGTGTCCAGCAGGCATGAGTTCCTGGGTCTAGCATGCATGAGTTCCTCTGTCCAGCATGCATGAGTTCCTGTGTCCTGCATACATGAGTTTCTGGGTCTAGCATGCCTGAGTTCCTGGGTCTAGCATGCATGAGTTCCTCTGTCCAGCATGCATGAGTTCCTGTGTCCTGCATACATGAGTTTCTGGGTCTAGCATGCATGAGTTCCTGTGTCCAGCATGCATGAGTTCCTCTGTCCAGCATGCATGAGTTTCTGTGTCCTGCATACATGAGTTTCTGGGTCTAGCATGCATGAGTTCCTGGGTCTAGCATGCCTGAGTTCCTGTGTCCAGCAGGCATGAGTTCCTGGGTCTAGCATGCATGAGTTCCTGGGTCTAGCATGCATGAGTTCCTGTGTCCTGCATACATGAGTTTCTGGGTCTAGCATGCATGAGTTCCTGGGTCTAGCATGCCTGAGTTCCTGTGTCTAGCATGCATGAGTTTCTGGGTCTAGCATGCATGAGTTCCTGGGTCTAGCATGCATGAGTTCCTGTGTCCTGCATACATGAGTTCCTGTGTCTAGCATGCATGAGTTTCTGGGTCTAGCATGCATGAGTTCCTGGGTCTAGCATGCATGAGTTCCTGGGTCTAGCATGCATGAGTTCCTGTGTCTAGCATGCATGAGTTCCTCTGTCCAGCATGCATGAGTTCCTGTGTCCTGCATACATGAGTTCCTGTGTCTAGCATGCATGAGTTTCTGGGTCTAGCATGCATGAGTTCCTGGGTCTAGCATGCATGAGTTCCTGGGTCTAGCAGGCATGAGTTCCTGGGTCTAGCATGCATGAGTTCCTGTGTCCAGCATGCATGAGTTCCTGGGTCTAGCATGCCTGAGTTCCTGTGTCCAGCATGCATGAGTTCCTGGGTCTAGCATGCATGAGTTACTGTGTCTAGCATGCATGAGTTCCTGGGTCTAGCATGCATGAGTTCCTGGGTCTAGCATGCATGAGTTCCTGGGTCTAGCATGCATGAGTTCCTCTGTCCAGCATGCATGAGTTCCTGGGTCTAGCATGCATGAGTTACTGTGTCTAGCATGCATGAGTTCCTGGGTCTAGCATGCATGAGTTCCTGTGTCCTGCATACATGAGTTTCTGGGTCTAGCATTCATGAGTTCCTGTGTCTAGCATGCATGAGTTCCTGGGTCTAGCATTCATGAGTTCCTGTGTCTAGCATGCATGAGTTCCTCTGTCCAGCATGCATGAGTTCCTGTGTCCTGCATACATGAGTTTCTGGGTCTAGCATTCATGAGTTCCTGTGTCTAGCATGCATGAGTTCCTGTGTCCAGCAGGCATGAGTTCCTGGGTCTAGCATGCATGAGTTCCTCTGTCCAGCATGCATGAGTTCCTGTGTCCTGCATACATGAGTTTCTGGGTCTAGCATGCATGAGTTCCTGGGTCTAGCATGCATGAGTTCCTCTGTCCAGCATGCATGAGTTCCTGTGTCCTGCATACATGAGTTTCTGGGTCTAGCATTCATGAGTTCCTGTGTCTAGCATGCATGAGTTCCTGTGTCTAGCAGGCATGAGTTCCTGGGTCTAGCATGCATGAGTTCCTGTGTCTAGCAGGCATGAGTTCCTGTGTCCTGCATACATGAGTTCCTGTGTCTAGCAGGCATGAGTTTCTGTGTCTAGCAGGCATGAGTTCCTGTGTCCAGCAGGCATGAGTTCCTGTGTCCTGCATACATGAGTTTCTGGGTCTAGCATTCATGAGTTCCTGTGTCTAGCATGCATGAGTTCCTGTGTCTAGCAGGCATGAGTTCCTGGGTCTAGCATGCATGAGTTCCTGTGTCTAGCAGGCATGAGTTCCTGTGTCCTGCATACATGAGTTCCTGTGTCTAGCATGCATGAGTTCCTGTGTCTAGCAGGCATGAGTTCCTGTGTCCTGCATACATGAGTTTCTGGGTCTAGCATTCATGAGTTCCTGTGTCTAGCATGCATGAGTTCCTGGGTCTAGCATGCATGAGTTCCTGGGTCTAGCATACATGAGTTCCTGTGTCTAGCATGCATGAGTTCCTGGGTCCTGCATGCATGAGTTCCTGTGTCTAGCATGCATGAGTTCCTGTGTCTAGCATGCATGAGTTCCTGTGTCTAGCATGCATGAGTTCCTGTGTCTAGCATGCATGAGTTCCTGTGTCTAGCATGCATGAGTTCCTGGGTCTAGCATGCATGAGTTCCTGTGTCTAGCATGCATGAGTTCCTCTGTCCAGCATGCATGAGTTCCTGTGTCCTGCATACATGAGTTTCTGGGTCTAGCATGCATGAGTTCCTGGGTCTAGCATGCCTGAGTTCCTGTGTCCAGCAGGCATGAGTTCCTGGGTCTAGCATGCATGAGTTCCTGTGTCTAGCATGCATGAGTTCCTGGGTCTAGCATGCATGAGTTCCTGGGTCTAGCATGCATGAGTTCCTGGGTCTAGCATGCATGAGTTCCTGGGTCTAGCATGCATGAGTTCCTGTGTCCTGCATACATGAGTTTCTGGGTCTAGCATGCATGAGTTCCTGTGTCTAGCATGCATGAGTTCCTGTGTCTAGCATGCATGAGTTCCTGGGTCTAGCATGCCTGAGTTCCTGTGTCTAGCATGCATGAGTTCCTGGGTCTAGCATGCATGAGTTCCTGGGTCTAGCATGCATGAGTTCCTGGGTCTAGCATGCATGAGTTCCTCTGTCCAGCATGCATGAGTTCCTGTGTCCTGCATACATGAGTTCCTGGGTCTAGCATTCATGAGTTCCTGTGTCTAGCATGCATGAGTTCCTGTGTCCAGCAGGCATGAGTTCCTGGGTCTAGCATGCATGAGTTCCTCTGTCCAGCATGCATGAGTTCCTGTGTCCTGCATACATGAGTTTCTGGGTCTAGCATGCATGAGTTCCTGGGTCTAGCATGCCTGAGTTCCTGTGTCCAGCATGCATGAGTTCCTGTGTCCAGCATGCCTGAGTTCCTGTGTCCAGCATGCATGAGTTCCTGGGTCTAGCATGCATGAGTTCCTGGGTCTAGCATGCATGAGTTCCTGTGTCTAGCATGCATGAGTTCCTCTGTCCAGCATGCATGAGTTCCTGTGTCCTGCATACATGAGTTCCTGGGTCTAGCATTCATGAGTTCCTGTGTCTAGCATGCATGAGTTCCTGTGTCCAGCAGGCATGAGTTCCTGGGTCTAGCATGCATGAGTTCCTCTGTCCAGCATGCATGAGTTCCTGTGTCCTGCATACATGAGTTTCTGGGTCTAGCATGCATGAGTTCCTGGGTCTAGCATGCCTGAGTTCCTGTGTCCAGCATGCATGAGTTCCTGTGTCCAGCATGCCTGAGTTCCTGTGTCCAGCATGCATGAGTTCCTGGGTCTAGCATGCATGAGTTCCTGGGTCTAGCATGCATGAGTTCCTGTGTCTAGCATGCATGAGTTCCTGGGTCTAGTATGCATGAGTTCCTGGGTCTAGCAGGCATGAGTTCCTGTGTCTAGCATGCATGAGTTCCTGGGTCTAGCAGGCATGAGTTCCTGGGTCTAGCATGCATGAGTTCCTGTGTCTAGCATGCATGAGTTCCTGGGTCTAGCATGCATGAGTTCCTGTGTCCTGCATACATGAGTTTCTGGGTCTAGCATTCATGAGTTCCTGTGTCTAGCATGCATGAGTTCCTGTGTCCAGCATGCATGAGTTCCTGGGTCTAGCATGCATGAGTTCCTGTGTCCTGCATACATGAGTTTCTGGGTCTAGCATGCATGAGTTCCTGGGTCTAGCATGCCTGAGTTCCTGTGTCCAGCATGCATGAGTTCCTGTGTCCTGCATACATGAGTTTCTGGGTCTAGCATGCATGAGTTCCTGGGTCTAGCATGCCTGAGTTCCTCTGTCCAGCATGCATGAGTTCCTGTGTCCTGCATACATGAGTTTCTGGGTCTAGCATGCATGAGTTCCTGGGTCCAGCATGCCTGAGTTCCTGTGTCCAGTATGCCTGAGTTCCTGTGTCCAGCATGCATGAGTTCCTGTGTCCAGCATGCCTGAGTTCCTGTGTCCAGCATGCATGAGTTCCTGGGTCTAGCATGCATGAGTTCCTGGGTCTAGCATGCATGAGTTCCTGTGTCCAGCAGGCATGAGTTCCTGGGTCTAGCATGCATGAGTTCCTCTGTCCAGCATGCATGAGTTCCTGGGTCTAGCATGCATGAGTTTCTCTGTCTAGCATGCCTGAGTTCCTGTGTCTAGCATGCATGAGTTTCTCTGTCTAGCATGCATGAGTTCCTGTGTCTAGCATGCATGAGTTCCTGGGTCTAGCATGCATGAGTTTCTGTGTCTAGTATGCATGAGTTCCTGTGTCTAGCATGCATGAGTTCCTGTGTCTAGCATGCATGAGTTCCTGGGTCTAGCAGGCATGAGTTCCTGGGTCTAGCATGCATGAGTTCCTGTGTCTAGCATGCATGAGTTCCTGGGTCTAGCATGCATGAGTTCCTGTGTCCTGCATACATGAGTTTCTGGGTCTAGCATTCATGAGTTCCTGTGTCTAGCATGCATGAGTTCCTGTGTCCAGCATGCATGAGTTCCTGGGTCTAGCATGCATGAGTTCCTGTGTCCTGCATACATGAGTTTCTGGGTCTAGCATGCATGAGTTCCTGGGTCTAGCATGCCTGAGTTCCTGTGTCCAGCATGCATGAGTTCCTGTGTCCTGCATACATGAGTTTCTGGGTCTAGCATGCATGAGTTCCTGGGTCTAGCATGCCTGAGTTCCTCTGTCCAGCATGCATGAGTTCCTGTGTCCTGCATACATGAGTTTCTGGGTCTAGCATGCATGAGTTCCTGGGTCCAGCATGCCTGAGTTCCTGTGTCCAGTATGCCTGAGTTCCTGTGTCCAGCATGCATGAGTTCCTGTGTCCAGCATGCCTGAGTTCCTGTGTCCAGCATGCATGAGTTCCTGGGTCTAGCATGCATGAGTTCCTGTGTCTAGCATGCATGAGTTCCTGTGTCTAGCATGCATGAGTTCCTGTGTCTAGCATGCATGAGTTCCTGGGTCTAGCATGCATGAGTTCCTGTGTCTAGCATGCATGAGTTCCTGGGTCTAGCATGCATGAGTTCCTGGGTCTAGCATGCATGAGTTCCTGTGTCTAGCATGCATGAGTTCCTGGGTCTAGCATGCATGAGTTCCTGTGTCTAGCATGCATGAGTTCCTCTGTCCAGCATGCATGAGTTCCTGTGTCCTGCATACATGAGTTTCTGGGTCTAGCATTCATGAGTTCCTGTGTCTAGCATGCATGAGTTCCTGTGTCCAGCAGGCATGAGTTCCTGGGTCTAGCATGCATGAGTTCCTCTGTCCAGCATGCATGAGTTCCTGTGTCCTGCATACATGAGTTTCTGGGTCTAGCATGCATGAGTTCCTGGGTCTAGCATGCCTGAGTTCCTGTGTCCAGCATGCATGAGTTCCTGTGTCCAGCATGCCTGAGTTCCTGTGTCCAGCATGCATGAGTTCCTGGGTCTAGCATGCATGAGTTCCTGGGTCTAGCATGCATGAGTTCCTGTGTCTAGCATGCATGAGTTCCTGTGTCCAGCATGCATGAGTTCCTGGTTCTAGCATGCATGAGTTCCTGTGTCTAGCATGCATGAGTTCCTCTGTCCAGCATGCATGAGTTCCTGTGTCCTGCATACATGAGTTTCTGGGTCTAGCATGCATGAGTTCCTGGGTCTAGCATGCCTGAGTTCCTGTGTCCAGCATGCATGAGTTCCTGTGTCCAGCATGCCTGAGTTCCTGTGTCCAGCATGCATGAGTTCCTGGGTCCAGCATGCATGAGTTCCTGGGTCCTGCATGCATGAGTTCTTGGGCTCAACCCCAAGCACCACAAGGAAAGAAAAAAAAAAAAAGAAAAGTAGAACAGAGGTAGCTGGAAGCTGGGAAGGTAGGAGTGGGAAGGGATCCCAGTAGACTGAGGTGGAAGCATGGAGTTTCATTTGCAGGTTTCATATACAGAGGGAACGCTGGTCCTAGTATTCTCCAGCACGGCACAATGAGCTTATTTCCATCTTAGTATAGATCTTATGAAGGACTGGAAGGAAAGAGTGTGGAGGGTCCAAAGCAGAAGAAAAGGTGAATGTTCTGGAGACAGAAATATGAATCACCCCAATGTGATCGTTTTACTCTGCTTACACCTTTCGGATTTCCATTCTGCACCCCCTAAATGTGCACAAGTATCAGCTGTCAGTCAACACATGAGCAGGGGACGCTGCATTCTACCAGACGGATGTTAAGACCAAGCACTAACATCCAGACAGACCAAAACACAGGTTCTTCACGGGAGCTAAAATCGAGTTAAACAGGGACCGAGGGGCCAACATTCCTTCAGGGTCCTTGTAAAATCCGCATCGTGGGGACAACAGCAGAGAGCACAGTTGTTCTCGGCAGACAGTTAGTGAATTGTGACTTGCATTTTGCTGGAAGATAAATGTCAAAATCCAACTCTTACTTTCAAAGTGCATCAGTGCCAACAAAATTGAGATGCTCGGTAATGTTCAATTTTCTTTTTCTTTTTTTCTTTTCTGTTTGGTACCGAGGGTGCTTAACTAGTGAACCACCTCCCCAGCCCTTTTTATTATTATTATTTTTTTTTTTATTTTTTTTTTTTTTTTGTTTTGAGACAGTTTCTCTCTAGGTTTTGGAGGACCCTGCAAAGTTGTGGAGGCTGGCCTCTGATTTATGATCCTCCTGCCTCTGCCTCCTGAGCCACTGGGACTAGAGGCATGTACCAATGGTCCCAGCATCTTTAATTCTTTATAAGTAATTTTTAACAAGCAGGTCGTAGGATCCCACATCAGCAGACAGATCCAACAAACACCCAAAAGACTGACAATTCGTAACTTGTCAGTCACTCAGGAACACACCTCTGCTGCTCATGAAAAGAGAAGAATAACCTGAATTTGCTGTGAAGGTGTCCCTGTTATTTCTCTGGCTGTCTCATTTTTACTGCGGAGAAATGAACCATCTCCAGGAATCTAGAATCAGGTGTAACTCAGTCATGCAGCCGGTGACTCCGAGTCATTCATAAATTAAATTTTATTTCATTACCTGGTTGGAAAGACTGAGAACGTGCACACAGCTTTTGCTTCATGCAAATACGTACAGGAAGGCCACCGGAAAATCTTGTCACCAGAACATTCTATGAAACCCCTGCACGTGGAATTTGTAAAACGCCGAAAAAGAGAACCTCTTTCTGTTCACAACTGAAAACCATTTCCTTGAGCTTTGCAGAGATTGACTTTTTTCTTTGCTTTTACAATCTGGTTCCCTTAACGTTCATTTTGGAGACCGACGATAGGGCGTGTCTGCTGTTATTTTTTTTTTGCTGCTCTTGCCATTTAAAAGCTGGTCAGGAAATCAGAGAAGCTGGCTGGGGACGTGGCTCAGGGGAACAGCAGTCGCCTGGCCTGCTGGTGTTCCATCCCCAGCATTCTGAAGCCAATCAATCAATTAGTCGATCAACAAACCTATGCGGACGAACAGCCTGTACCAATTATTCACTGGGTAGCTGCTTTCCCTTCATGGAATCTGGGTTTCCTTGCATATTTCGCCTCCAGTCACGCACAGCTCTTACCAAATGCAACAAAAAAGAAAAGACCTTCTTCTTCTCTAGTATAAAGTCGTCACTATAGATTTATCTTTTCGATTAGTCATCTTAGGAATTTTCTGCTGCCTCCGTCTGCTTTTGCTTGAGAGGTCGTGGTGCGCTGTGGTTTCCGCTGAGCCTGATGAGCCTGATGATAATATAAAATATCATGGGAACAGGCCAAAGGAGTTTCTCACGAGCCACGCGGTCCTCCAGCGATTTACAGATCTTCACGTGATTCTCAGAGCAACCTCAGACTGACCGGTCCCTCAGCGTCACAGGACAAAGAAGCATTTACAGCAGTACTAATTACACTGCCGGGATCTCCAAAGTCACCGTATTTGATGATCCAATGACTCCTCTTGGTATCTGCATTATATTTACATTTTCAACCTCTGCGCCCGGACATTTTCTCCATCATTAAAAGGAGGAAAGCAAAATGTTGGCTGTTCCTTGCTGATCAGCAACATCGCGGGTTTGCACTGAGAACAGACTTAAATGTATCTACTGACTAGGTTTTGGAGACAAAGAAAAAAGTGAAGCAAGAACATCAAAGGTAACTCGTGCTAGTTTAGTAGCACAGACTTCGACAGCTCAGGGGGCAGGTTTGTATCTTCAAATCAGCAAAGTCAATATGGCAAGCTGCGTCCTAGAGAATCATTTTTTCAGATCTATATTTTGTTACTTTAAAACTAAAAGTAATACTGTTGAAATAAAATGTATTTTTAAAGTCATGGTGCAGAAAGGCCAAAATATTACTATCATGCATATTTTTAAAAAAAAAATCAAACCCAGGATTGTCATCCGCTTTCACACATGTAGGATTTAAAATACCGCTGCATGAAGTTGAACTTGAACCCTTTGGACTGTGGATTCCCTGGATTTTGGATTTCGAGACAACATCTTGGGTAAGATATTGAGGCTGGCCTCAAACTTGCAATCCTCCTACCTCAGCCTCCCGAGTCACTGGGATCACAAGCGTCCACAAACAGCTAATATCTATAAAATATCTGAGTGTCACAAGGCGTGGTGGCTCACCCCTGTCAGCCCAGAGGCTTGGGAGGCTGAGAAAGGAGGATTGTGAGTTTAAAGCCAGCCTCAGCAACTTAGTGAGAACCTACGTAACTCAGATTTTAAAACTTTGTGAGTGTGTCCTGTCCACTTCCAAGGCAGAGGGAGGAGACGGACAGCCCCTTGTCCTCAGGATAACCTGGAGCCCACGTGGGTGGTAAGCAGAAGCTCCTTCCCTCCCGGCGTCTGGTGAAAAATCTGACCAGCAGCCAAGGCACCAGGGCTGGGGATTGGGTCCAAGCCCTGCCCGGGTCCAAGGGGCCGCCCGCGGGACCAGCGCCACCTGCCGGGCACGGCCGGGAGCGGCGCCCAGTCACTCTAAGCGCCTGGCAGGCTGCCCGGGAACCCAGCCCTGCGGAAGCCCCCACCTGTCAATCAAACCGGAGGGAGGGCCAAGTCTTAGGAGGGAGAGCTTGCAGAACAAAGGAGGAGGAAAACAGGGAGAGGGGAGGAAGAGGAGGAGGGGGGAGGAGAAGAGGGTTGTTTGCCCCCAGGAGAACACATTCAAGGGTAAAATGCTTTTTGTTTAAGAGCGGAAGGCGAGACAGACATAAATGTTTCAGCTACATTATCAGCTACGACACACATGTTACATATATGTACATATATGAAGCATGAAATTTCATCTATACCTAACCGGTGTGCATGACCTGTTAACTTGCGCCCCTCTATATCTGTTACATAGCTCCTCGAAGTTTGCATTTTATCTTCATTGAAAATCTGTTTCAAGTGAATGGATTATTACAGCCCATTTCACTAACGAGCAAATGCTTTTTCCCAGGCTGGACATTGAAATCCGATCACCCCTTAGTTTACGGTCGATTGTACTCTAGTGGACGAATTCCAAACCTTCAAAGGAAATTTCTTTTTCTTTTTTTTAATCCAAATCTTCCAAGGAAATTTCTTTTTTTTTTTTTTTTTTTTTTTTCCCCAAACAAAGTTAAAATTCCGGGTGCCCTTAGGGTTAAAATCATCCATCCGCTGGCCGCTTTTCTTGGACCTAGATCAGAAGGAATGGAGACCCCACGCGAGGGTAAGCAGTGAAATCTCGGGGTTCACCCGGCGTTGCCAATTTCAAGACGCACCCATCGCCCTGTGCAACAGGAACAAGGGGTTGATTTGATCCGATTTTTCTGCCAAAGGGCCTGGCTGACTCTCCTGAATGTGCTCAGTGGACCCTGAGGACATGTGTGTGCTTCCAACTCAAACAGCGATGCTCTTAAAACTTGCCGTATATCTCCTGAAAAGTGAGCACTTGGGCGCTGGGCCCTGGCGGGGACCATCGCGGGCCGGGCGCTGACGGACAGGTGTGCCCTTGGGGGTGCGCGCGTGGGAACGCAGGGGCGGCAGCAGCCGCGTGGCCTCCCTGGTGCCCAGGGCTCCCCTGTCCATCTCAGGTCAGCTCCTGCTGGGACGCCTCAGCAACCCGCCAGCAGGACAGGGTGCAGCCGGTCCGTCCAGCCCGCGGACGGCAAATATTGACGCAGATCTCTTTGCAAACTCAGCCTGGGCCACTCCCCTGCCGCCTAGCTGGGGACAGGTGCCACTCCCCCCAGGGCGACTGCACAGGTTCTTCTTTAAGGCCTGGCGCCTGACCACCTGCTGCAGGCTCAAGAGGGGACTTTTCAATAGGGTCTCCCCGGGGGGTAGGCTGAATTCCTTGAAGCCAACAGTGCGGTTACACCCTTTTTTTCTGTTCTGAGTGTTTCTCAGGAGGCTTAACTGCATACCTTAAATATTTACTTTGTTTTATTTTATTTTATTTTCCTCGACCAGGATATTCGAGTCATTAATCAGAACAGAAAAAAAATCAGTCTGTGTTCCGCACCCCTGACTCTGTGGGTGGTGTTGCTGAGTGACTTCAGGAGCTGGGGTCTGAATTCTGGGCATAAGCGTCCCCTGGCCGGGTCTGCTTCTCCTCAAAGGCAAACCCGCAGTCACCGCTTGAAGTTTGCTGTGAGGCACAGATTCAGGGAGGGCTTGCCCCCTAGACAAGTCCGGAGTATTTAAACACCAACCAACCAACCAGGGACAAAGGAATTTCACTGTGGGGCCGGATGCTCCTCCGCTGCCTGGAGGTAGGCGGGGGGCGAAGTCTATTTGACTATGCGGAACGTGCATTTCCCGTTTATCCCTGCATTTTTCTGCACTCAGTCCAAAGACAAACCAGACCCATCCTGCAAAATCCAAAGCCGCTCTGCGCGGGTGAGGTTTGGTGATTGACTCAGACACCTCCCTGCGTGAACTGAGCACAGAGTTATGTCGATTGTCCACCTCCTGTTTATTTTTGGCTGCAAGGCTATATTCTAACAAAATTTGATTTCTTTAGCAAATTTGATGTCTTTCTATTATTATTATTATTATTATTATTATTATTATTGTATTTATTTTGCACAGATTCTTCCTGGCTCTTGTGGACTCTGTGCTGAAATGTCGGAACTTCTCACCGGACCAGGCTCCAGATGCAATTCCCAGGCTCTTCCAGGATGAGAGAGATGGAAACCTGGAGAAAGGTCATTTGAAGGAAAAAAAAAAATCAGAAAAATGAGAGATTGCACTCTACTTACGTATGATCTATCAAAACGTATAAATGCATTCTACTGTCACATGCAACTCATTAGAACACAAAAATGTTATGGAAATTAAAATAAGTAGATAAATAATCGCCACGGTGCTGAATGACTCTTTGAAATAAAGGATAATCATGTAAAATACAATTTTAAAGAAAAGAAAAGAAATTCCTAGGGCCGAGTGTGGTGGTACAGGCCTTCATCCCCAGCTACTAGGGAGGCTGAGGTAGGAGGATCACATTTGAGGCCAGCCTCAGCAACTGAGCAAGGTCCTGTCTAAAAATAAAAATTTAAAAAGAAGCTCCTGCAAATTAAAACATAATAATAATTAAGAACAGCTCAGAATCACTGCCCCTTGCAAGCCGAGGGTACATCAGGTTGATGTGATTTGTGGGGGTGGGGACCACAGAGGCCTGAACTCCTCAGAACTATTTCTGTGACCCGGCCCACCTAGTACATGATTATCCGTTAGGACTTGACCCACAAGCGTTTTATGCAATGACAAATACGCTTGCCACTCAAATCCTTTGAACAGTTTGTCTTCTTTTTTTGGAAGAACGGGTTTCCTGTCCCTGGGTCTCTCTGCTCCTTCCCACGTGAGGCTGAACTGGTGAATCCTGGCAACGCTGAGTTTCAGCTCCGGGGTGCCACTCTGCCAACCTTGGACAGGCTTTTCCTTGCCAAGACAAACATCCTAGAAAAGCACCTTGAGGAGGAAAGATTTATTTTGGCTCAAGGGTTTGCAGCTCTTCGCTGGTTGGACTGGTTCCAGGGCCCCCGGGGGCCTCAGGTGAAGCAGGACCTCATGGCGGAAGGGATGGGCGGAGGAGAGCCGCTCCCCACAGGGCCGCTGAGAAGACACCCAGGGGGCGGAGGGGTTCAGGGACGGGTCCCAACCTCCCCGACTCTCCCAAGCGTGCACTCAGCTCTGAACCCCTCCGTGGATCAACCCACTAAAGAGGTCAGAGACCTCATGACCCAATCGCTTCCCCAAAAGCCTCCCCTCTGGGCTCTGCGAGAAGTCTGCAAACCAGCAGCCTTTGGGGGAAATTCCAGTTCCAGATCCTAACAGGATTGTTTCCGTGGCCAAGTGCAGGTAAACATTCAGGAAAGAGGAATATCTTGTTTCCAGCTGGTGTCAGCATGCGTGGTGAGCTCTTCCAGAAAGAGAAAAGAAAAGAAGTCAGTCTGCGTTTCCTGGAACACTTGGCTCCTGAATTATCTCAGCACTGCCCGGTTCCCAGGCGCGGGGAAATACTCACGCTGCCGGCAAAAAATATCCCATAATTGTGTGTTGGTTAAAAATAATAATAATCCCTGACCCGGGGCTTTGGGAGCAAGTTAGGGATACAGGGCTTCTGTGTGCACAAGGCCCTGGGTTTGTTAGGTCCCCAGCACTTCAAAAATAAATGGATCAATAAGAAATAAGTGGATTATCAGATGAATTTAGAAGGCAGAGCTCCTGTTCATGTTAAATGAGGCTTCTTCTCGCTGGGAGCAGAAATGAATATTCAAGTTCCAGTTAAAAACCACAACACGGAAATGTGAAGCAGTAATAGGGAAGGAACAACTGAGGATTCCAAAGGCTCTCGGACGATCGCCCCAAGGAAATGAGCCAAGTCTCCTCTGGGAGGGAAGAGGGAAGTGCAGAGGAATAGATTATTCTTAGAAAACCCATTGTAAGTTCTCCTGCACGAGTTGTCAAAATTTCAAATACAAGGATGTAGATGCTTCTGGTTTCTTGAAATAATTGGATTGCTTATAAAAAAGAAAGCAAGAATATTCTGAAAAAGATTGAGTCAATATGGAGAAAAGGGAACGTGATTATTTACAACCTACCTTTCTACTTGACAG
Source organism: Sciurus carolinensis (assembly GCF_902686445.1). Lineage (NCBI taxonomy): Eukaryota > Metazoa > Chordata > Mammalia > Rodentia > Sciuridae > Sciurus > Sciurus carolinensis. Next base: position 2,679,760 of record NC_062232.1, read on the forward strand.
GCTCATTTTTGGGGGGTGATGGAAAAGGTTTCCTCTATCAGCTTTTTCATCTTTGTGACTCAAGTCCTCACATAAACAACTTAGAGGACGAGAAATTTACTTGGGGCTCATAGTTTCAGAGGCTCAGTCCATGGTGAGCCAACTCCATGGCTCTGGCCCAAGGTGAGGCAGAACAAAATGGCGGAAGGGCCTGGAGGAGGAGAGCAGCTCAGGACGTGGCACCAGGAAGCAGAGAGAGCTCTGCTCACCAAGGACCAGATATAAACCCCATGGAGCCAGGGACAGGATATAGTCCCCAAGGAGCCAGGGACAGGATATAGTCCCCAAGGAGCCAGGGACAAGATATAGTCCCCAAGGATCCAGGGACAGGATATAGTCCCCAAGGAGCCAGGGACAGGATATAGTCCCCAAGGAGCCAGGGACAGGATATAGTCCCCATGGAGCCAGGGACAGGATATAGTCCCCAAGGAGCCAGGGACAGGATATAGTCCCCAAGGAGCCAGGGACAGGATATAGTCCCCATGGAGCCAGGGACAGGATATAGTTCCCAAGGAGCCAGGGACAGGATATAGTCCCCATGGAGCCAGGGACAGGATATAGTCCCCATGGAGCCAGGGACAGGATATAGTCCCCATGGAGCCAGGGACAAGATATAGTCCCCAAGGATCCAGGGACAAGATATAGTCCCCAAGGAGCCAGGGACAGGATATAGTCCCCAAGGAGCCAGGGACAGGATATAGTCTCCAAGGAGCCAGGGACAGGATATAGTCCCCATGGAGCCAGGGACAGGATATAGTCCCCAAGGAGCCAGGGACAGGATATAGTCCCCAAGGGATGTCCCCAGTGACCCAGCTCCTCCAGTCATACCCCACCTGCCTTGAGTTACCACCTGCTTTATGTGAACTCATGGTGTCAGAGGTTCAGTCCATGGTTGGCTGACTCCATGGCTCTGGCCCAAGGGGAGGCAGAATATCATGGCGGAAGGTCCTGGAGGAGGAGAGCAGCTCAGACATGGCACCAGGACAAAGATAAAACCCAAAGGCAGGCGTCCAGTGACCCACCTCCTCCATCTACACCCCACCTGCCTACAGTCACCACCCAGTTAGTCCATTCAAGTGGATTAATCCACTGAATAGGTTAAGACTCTCATAACCCCATCATTTCCCCTCTGAATGTTCTTGCAGGGTCTCACCATGAGCTTCTGGGGACAGCTCACATCTACAACATAACAAGGTTCAGGAGAGTAAGGACATTATTTCTGTTTATAAGGTTGCTTTCTGATTGATGGTCATTTTGGAGCAAAGTCCCTCTGATGATCTTCCAATGCTGAGTGAGGTTGAGGAGCAGGAATATCCACCACAAAGCCCTAAAAAGCAGGCGTAGCTATGCCTATGAGTACAATTGCCCATTTTTGTATTCTTGCTATACTTTTAGTTTATTTTGCATTTACAATCAGCTTAGGTTAATGAAGTAAACACGGAAAGCACATCATACAGAAAATCATTTTTCCAGCAGTAAAATTTTGTGTTACTTCTGTAACCCATTTGTTTCTTTTTTTCTTTTTCTTAAATGTCAAAGAAGTTATCTACTTTAATGAGAATTAGAAAATGGTAGATAATATCTGTTTCTTTATATTTAAAAAGTATATACTTACACAATCACAAACCCAGGCACACACACACATGGGTATATTAAATATTTCCTCCTCTTAAGTTGTCCTTGTCATTTCTTTTGGTCTGCGGGGATAAAAAATATTTAAAAAATAAAGACTGATATGCATAAATACATGCATTTATTTGTGTACACTATAAGCAAAATGTATTCTATGTTATTTTTGTAACTGACTCTCCCATGAGTCCAAATACTGTGTTCTTCAAAGTTTTCTAGACGAGATTGTAGATGCAGTTTCTACAAATTTTTTGAAAACCGTTTTTAGTCCCATTCAATAAAGTAAGGATTTTAAAATTTTTTTTTAACACAGACCATTCTGCATATTGACATGATTTTAACATAACAGTTCTGGGGACTTTATTGCTTCCTGTCTTCATTAAATGAACATATTGCTCATTATTATTATTATTATTATTATTATTATTTTGCTAAGCAGAGTGATGCATGTCAACTGGTGAAGGTACTTTGAATTCATTTTGTAGGTAATTCAAAAAGTCCTTTGGGAAGAAAAAAAAAAAGTTCCAAATACCTTGTTGTTTAAAAACCAAATGGAAAACTCTGCCTTTCAAATAAACAATTTTTACAAAGAAAGAAAAAAAAAAAAAAAAAAGTCCGTGCTTTCAAAAGTAGTTTAACAATCATTTTCTGACATTTGAAGAAAAAATTATTTTTTCAGGCTTGTCGGAATCCTTGACATTTCCTCGGATAATGACCTGAAAAATGGAAACGCAAAAAAATAAATAAATAAAATAAAATAAATCAATTTTTTAAGATTCTTAGGAATTCTCCTTTTCACCCTGAAACTTTTTTTTCGAAGCCGAATCTGAAAACTTTTCTTTTCTTTTCTTTTCTTTTTTTTTTTTTTCCAAGCTGAATGCATGCTTCTTTTGGAGAGTGAGCAGTGACCTTTCGTCTGTTGACCAATTGTGGATTTGCATCTGCCTGGAGGCTCAGGGTGTGTGTGTGTGTGTGTGTGTGTGTGTGTGTGTGTGTGTGTGTGTGTTTTATTGATGCAAAAATAACCGGACTGCACGGACTTAGGACAGGCAGCGCGCTGTAGTGCGCAGACGCACTGCTGAAGGAACAGGGCGTCGAGCCAGGGCCTGTCCATCACCTCGCCTGGCAGCTGCATGCGTGGCTGTGCGCGGTGCGCGCAGCGAGGACAGGTAAGATCCACTCTCCGCAAGTCCGTGCGTAACGCGCTTTGCTTCGCTGCAAAGGACGCGGTGCGCTTACCTTAGCGGGCGCTGTGACCCTTTGAGCAGCCTGGATCGGTGACCCAGGCAAAGTCCCTTTCCCCTCTCTGCTTCTGTGCATCCCATACCTTGAGGTCGCCTCTCCCTGATTCCTTCCAGAAGGAAGACGCTCCGAGAGCAGATGGAGCTTAGTGCGAGGTGCAGGCTATTTTTAGCAGCATTCGTGCGGGCGTGTCTCCCTCTTGCAAAGTCTTCTTGCAACAGACGACCTGGGCCTGGGTTCAAAGCAGAACCAACGGAAGACCATTCATTGCGCAGTGTCCAGTTACCCGCGTCCTGCGCTCTGTGAGCTGGTCTTCCTTGCTGGTGTCTCTGTTCCTAATCTGTCCCACGCACGTCTAGTCCAACACCGAGGGCAACTCCGTCAAAGCCCAGCTGTTCCTGCCAGAGGCCACTCAGGAATGGGAACTGACCGCTGGATCCAAAGAAAGGCCACCAGTTTTTGCAACCCTTAGGGGACTAAGGCCAAAGACAGAGCCTGCAGCGGTCAAGAGCCAAGAACCTGGAGAACCAACCTCTCTCTCTCTTTTTTTACTTTTTTAAACTTTTCTTTTATATTTGGTTTTAATCAGTGGGAAAGCAAAAAATCATGGTGACACAGTTGGATAGATCCGCAATAGATGTGTCTATTGAATGCATGTTAAATCATATCTAAATTAATATATAATTGAATGACATAAATTCAAATCATATATTAAACATATACGTGCCACATACAGAGATATACATTCCTATATGTGAGATATATATTTAAATGCTGATAAAACCTGATTTCTCAGCAAAGCTGAGAGCAGAGGAAAGCTGTTACGGTACCTGTGTAGATTGTGAGGGTTTGGAAAACGAGGTGTCCCCCAAAACCTCAGGTGCCAGTAAACGCAAAACGATTGGGTGACGAACTGATGGGGAGATGAGAGCCCTCAGCTTGTCATTGGATGGGATTGACGTGCGTCCCCACATCATCAGGCTGGGAAATTCTTACACACACAATCCAGACACACATCAAAATAAGTGAAGGTTAAGGTTTTTATCTTTTATTTTTATTTTCTGGTTCAGGGATTGAACTCAGGGACCCTCAACCACTGAGCCACCTCCCCAGTCCTATTTTGTATTTTATTTAGAGACAACATCTCACTGAGCTGCTTAGGGCCTCGCTTTGATTGAGGCTGGCTTCGACCTCGAGATCCTCCTACCTCAGCCTCCCTGGCCGCTGGGATGACAGGCGTGGTCCACGCGGCTGGGCTGAGACCTTCATTTCACGATGACTTTTAAGTCAGAGAGGGCTGTTGCGGAAGATCACGTTTTTAAACATCTGCAAACCAGCTGCTATGATTTCGAGACTATAAAGGGGGAGAAACAGAAAAAGTGAAATCTGACCTTCGCGTTTGTGAAGGCTGAACCCATCCTGCAGTCAAAGCCAGGGAAAAAGAGAAGGTTACACAGTCATGTTTTCCAAGTGATTCGCAGGACAATAGGTTGGCTCAGTGTCGACATGTAAAAAATGTAACACTGGAAACCTGGCTTGATATTTTCCTTGAGCAAATCTTAGCTCTCCGTTGACAACCGACTCGACCAGCTTCAACCAAGGGAAGATCCTGTGTCTGCATTTATTTCCATGCAGGAGATCCAGCGGGAAGCGCTTCAGGAAGTATCTCAGCATCCTGGACTTCAGCATTCACAGGGGGTGTTCTCTTCACCTTACAGGTTGCTCCTTTCTGAGCACCCAGATTTTACCCTGTGCCTGTCTTTAAGTGGACCCACCTTTTGACCCAGCTATCCCATTCCTCAGTTTATACCCAAAGGACTTAAAATCAGCACACTACAGTGATGCAACCACATTCATGTTTATAGCAGCTCAATTCACAATAGCTAAACTATGGAACCAAACTAGATGCCCTTCAACAGATGAATGGATAAAGAAATGTGGTACTTCTACACAATGGAATATTACTCAGCCATAAAGAAGAATGAGATGATGGCATTTGCAAATAAATGGATGGAATTGGAGAATATCATGCTAAGTGAAATAAGCCAAGCCCAAAAAACCAAAGGCCGAATGTTTTCCCTGAAAAGTGAAGGATGATATATAATGGGGTGGGGGGTGAGAGAAAAATGGGGGAACTTTAGATTATGTAGAAGGAATTGAGAGGGAGGAGGGTATGAAAAATGGTGGAACAAGACAGACACCATCACCCTACGTACATGTATGATCACACGAATGGCGTGAATCTACATCGAGCACAACTAGAGAAACGCAACGATGCACCCCACTTGTGTACAGTGAATCTAAATGCCGTCTGTAAAATATCAAAAGCTAAATAAAAATAATAATAATAAAAAAATATTCCCTGCAGAGTTATCAGCATGAACCCAAAACTAGACATTTAGGAGCATCTTCAGATTTTTTTTTTTTTATTCTCAGTGACCAAAAATGAAAATTAATGTCCGAGCATTAAGATTAAGACAAAATCAGACTTTGGGAGAGAAACTCTTTTGGAAAGTTAGAGCATCCTCTCTCCATTTAGAATCTAATCCAGGGTCTTTTGCAAGGCAGGCAAGTTATAGAAGCTGGTTTTTTTTCCCACTGAAACCACCTCTTTAACCACTTAAGCTCTCGCCACCCACGTGGAACCCATCGCAAATTCATTAGATTTTTTTTTTTTATTTTTAATTACGCTTTTGTAAAAGTGAAAAAGTTTTCTTTGTTCCCACCATTATTACATCTGCACTTCACAGAGAATCTGCTCTGCGTGTGTTTCTGTCCTTGATTCTGCTTTCCTGAGGGATGGCAGAAAAATCCCATGAAACACGTAGTTGTAAAAGTCGGCCCATCCTCAGCCCGAGAGAGAGAGAGATGCATGAAATGTGTTCCTAAAACAGCTGCGTCATGGAGCTGGGGTGGACCCTGAGAGGTGATCTCGGGAGAGGTGGGATGAGAAGGGGCCTCCATTTGCTCTGTGGAGGTGATTTTGCTCTGATTAGACTCATTTCAGGAGCAGAGACCCAGCTCCATAGGAGGACGCCTACCTCTGCCCCTGGCCTTCGATGGGATTCTCGATTGATCCTCGCCCGGGAAGCCCAGCGTGAGTAGCCTCCACTTCATCCACCGAGGACTCTGATCCCACTCCGCGTCTCATCCCGGCAGAGGAGATAATTGATGTTGCAGAGATTTGATTTTTTCTTTTCTTTTTGTTACTGAGATACTGCCAAAGGGGCACTGAGCGCTGGCTTTCCCTTTTGGGGACTTAAGGGAGGCCCTGCTTTCCTGAGGAAACTGTTCCTTGTGGAGGACGGGACGAATCTGAGTCCTGGAGCAGGGCCTGAGATCCGGAGAACTGAGGGAACTCGACCCCTGAGCCGCCTCCCCAGCCCTATTTTGTATTTTATTTAGGGACAGGGTCTCACTGAGGTGCTTCGGGCCTCACTTTGGCTGAGGCTGGCTTTGACCTCCAGGTCCTCCTGCCTCAGCCTCCGCAATCCGACTCGCCATCTCGGGCCCGGATCACGTGTCAGCCAGCTGTGTGATACTGTGACAGAGGCCTGACGGATTCCACTTTATAGGAGAGAAAGGTTTGTCTTGGCTCTCAGTCTGGGAGAACTGAAGCCCGGTGATACCCACTGTGTGATTGGCAAGAGACGAGGCAAACTTGCGGGTTTAGTTCGTCACATATTTTTCTGCGTGTGTGTGTGTGTGTGTGTGTGTGTGTGTACACATGCACATGTATGAAGCTATGATATACATATATACAAATGGAAAATACTAGCAAAGTCACACGCGGTCTTGACTGTGTATGTTTTTGCTTTGAACTCACGTCTTAATGCCCCTTTTCTGTATTTGGCTTCGTGAATGAGCCGTAGTCTGTGGAAACGTGGGCTAGTCTCCTCTCTTTACTAGAATACGCAGCTGTGAAATAAAAGGAAAAGAAGATCTTCTCCTCATTGTTATCGAATAAATTGTATTTGCCCAAATTGTGCCTATGGGAGACTTTCAAAGGGTGACTGATGCCAAATGAGGTCCTAGGGTAAGTCCTGAGCTCCTCTCAGGGTCCTGCACTCACTGCCTCTGCAGAGACCCCGTGTCCACACCAGGTCCCCTGCACAGGTTCTGGGTCAAGATGTGGACAGGACCAGCCTCTTCCCATGGAGTCCAGCTGCCTCCACAGGCTCAGGGAGGCTCCTTCCTGCCTCTCCAGCTCCTGGGGCTCCAGCCTCTGCCCTCCAGCCTCTGCCTCCGTCTCCACGTGGCTCCTCCTCTGTGTCTGTGTCTCCTCTTCTGTCTCTTGTGAGGACACGGCCATGGCCTCAGGGCCACCCTGACCAGGAGGAGCTCCTCTCAGGGTCCTGCACTCACTGCCTCTGCAGAGACCCCGTGTCCACACCAGGTCCCCTGCACAGGCTCCAGGGATTGGATCACAGAACATCCTTGGAGTGACCATTGTCCCATTGGAGATGGGATCATTTTGGAAGTCATTGGGGTTAGGGGGCTGGAATGCTCGGCTTATGTAGAGCAGGGTGGTCTTGGGGTTTTGAGAAGGACGCTGGCAGGCAGATGGTGTTGTGGGGAGAACATTCCTGAACCCGTGCAGGGTGTTGAATTGACACACCCGGGGAAGGAGGTAAACGAGTTGCACACACCAGTATCACTTCACACCAGATCTGGGGTCAGTAATTTTCCATCCCTGGACAATTTTCAAGATATCCTCCCTTGAGAATTAAGATATCACGGTCGGAACGGACGGGGGAAGGGCTGAGGGAAGGGTCTCGTTTTGTGGTTAAACTGTCTGGACGTGGAGACGCCGGCCGGTGTGCGGTGGGGAACGCCGTGATGTGGTGGTTGAGCCCAGGCGTGGACTGGAGTTCACGGACTGCAAGTTGTCCCCAGGTCCTCAGGCATCTGATGGACGGCCACTCCGTGCCCGAGTTTTGCATCTGAGATGGAGTCTGACAGCACCTTTCTGATGTCACCGGGCACCGGGGATCCTTGCAGGAGCTCCTTGGCTTTTCCAGATGACTTCAGAGCAGCCTGCAGGAGCTCAGGCTGATTGCATATGGCGGCCCGAGCCTTCTGGGTCTCCACCGCGAGTCCTTGGGAGACGGCTGAGTAGCCACACAGGCCGGGTCCTCGTGGGTCACCGGCGGGCTGTGCAGGCACAGGAGTCAAAGCCCCCGCCGGTTGGCGCCAGCACAACGTGGCCGCGGGATCGGTGACCCTTCCTTAGGATCGAAGGTCTCCAGTGCGTCATTAAGAACCGTAACTGGATGGCGGAAAAGCCACCGACGAGCAATGAGCTCCGCACACTGCCTGACCGGCTTCCAGAAAGAGCAGGAGCCGGGTGCTCCCAACGCACAACGCAGCTTCTGGCCAGTGGTTTATTCCGTTCTCCATGTTTCAGTAGATATTTCCCTGGAAAGGTAGCATTGGCTGGATTTTAGGCTGGGATTCAGGTCTCTGGGTCTGAATCATTCCTATTTTTTTGTTTGTCTGTCTGTTTTTCCCCAGAAAGACTCAAAACATAAAAAAAAGAGAGAGAGAGAATCTGCAGATTCCACTTTGGCCACCACGACATCATCCGATGGACAGACGGTGGAGAGGTGACGAACAGAGAGGTTGATTGACACCCGGAGAGATGGTCAACGGCTGTATGACGGATGCACGGTGAGGCAGATACGGAGGGAGGTCACCGAGCATACGTGACAGATGGACAGAGACCCAGGGACGCGACGGTCCCCTTGGTAAGAGGATTGCAAGATTGATTGACAGCTCCATTCATAGACAAAGATCGGGGTAGAGATTCTTAGTAGCGATACAAATATGATATAATGAATATAAATAGAGCTTCATGCCCGAATAGGATGTGGAGTTCAGACGTGTCTAAATCCCAGCGGGGTCCAGACACGCGTGCATTTCCCCCCACATATAAAACCCTACATATGCACAGAAACACGAGTTATTATTATTATTTTTTTTAATGAATGCTGAGCGATAACGGAGTCCGTTAACCAGTGAAGCGTATCCACTCCATAATGAAGCATCTCCGAGGATCGAATCCAGGGAGCTTCACCCCTGAGCCTTTTATTCATTCTTTCATTTAGAGAAAGAAGTTGCTGAGGGCCTCCCTCAGTAGCCGAGGCTGGCCTCCAACTTGCCGTCCTCCCGCCTCAGCCTCCCGAGGCACGGTGATGGACAGGCGTGCATCCAGAGGCCTGGATGTTTCCCCCTGAGCTATTGAGAAATGGGAGCCTCTAACTGGACATCGAAACTGAAAAGAAAAACACTGGGAAGAGGAGATTCGAAGGCCATTAAAGCCACCCAACGCCAGGGATCACTGGGAGTCGAGGGGGAGCTTCACGTGAACGTGGAGTGAGTTTCTCCCAAGGCTCAGGGTCATGCCGGGTGGACACCCGTCTTCCTCGCCTGGTGCACGGCGTCCTGAGGAAATAGCCCTAAGCGAGCCCGAGGGCAGACCCTTCCGGTGAAGCCGGACTCAGGATAAGGGCCACCTTCCCTTCCGTTTTTCTAGATATGACATTTCCGTGCCCAGCTCTCTATTCCGAAAGACCGGAGAGCAGGGTGGTTGGCGGGTGGTATTTTTGCCTGCCGGGTCCCGTGCTTTGCACGTAGGGCGACTCCTGAGAGAGGATCGTGAGATTGGAGGTCTGGTCCCCAGAGGGGACAGCGGGCAAGCTCTTCATGTGTCGGAGGTCCTTAGGGCCCTGAGCCTCTTCCTGCCCAAACTGGAGTCCGCATGAAAGGGTTGTAATAAAGAGAGGCGGCCCAACCACACCCGAGCTCTCTGCTTTCTGTAGACGAGATGGAACCCGCTTGCTGATCCTGCTGTGGCGCCCTTGCTACCCGGGACACTCTGCCGCAGCAGAAGAGCTGCCCTCACCATAGAACCTTCGCTATGTCATGTGGACCTCGGACGTCCAGACCTGTGAGCTGAATCTTCTCTCTGTCTGTCTGTTATTTTGCACACGTAGACAGATTGAGTATTTTACCATAACGACGAAATCTGACTCACCAAATTGCAAACTTTACAAATATCCTTTTTTTTTTTTCCATCTTTTTTTTTTTTTTAAAGTAGAGGTCCCGAACACCTTGCAGGTCCCGTTTAAAAGAATGGGGTCGTTATTACCTGCTGCATTTCCAGCCGAGGAGAGTAAAGTTGGTCTTGCAGGGTTTCTCTTAGTCTCTCTTCCTCTCATTTCTTTTTTTTTTTTTTTTTTAATTTGTCTTAAATTTAAATTACAATATTTTTATTTTTTATGCGTTCCGTTTTTGGATTTTTTTGATTCCTGGCACACAAAGTACCCCATTTCATCTAAGTGTGAGATGAATGCTTTCTTTTCCTATTTCACTTTAGATGTTTTCCTCCGAGTTCTCTGCTCCTTAAGTATCAGCAAGCCTTGGTACTTAACAACCAGCACTGAAGCACCAAGATCAGTACTTCGCGATCGGCATTTGAGAATCGATATCAGTACTTTGCAATTAGAATTTCAGTCTCCACATCAGCAAAGATGGCTATCAACGCGCGTCACCTGCCGTACTGAGCGTTGGTCTTGGCATTTAAGCGTCAGTATCCATATGGGGAACGTAACCTCGGTGCAGCGGACGGATGGAACCGTGTTCTCCTGCTACCTGGTCAGACGTCCCTGGTTCAAGCATTTTTCAAATAGAACTCTTTTTTTTTTCTTTTTTAAATCAATCTGAATCTAGGTACCTGGCCTCATTTCCTGGACACTCCCGAGCGTCCACCTTGAACACCCTTCAACGGAGCCCGTCACCCAACCCAGGGGCAAAGGCGTAACTGGGGTGAATTGTCCACTAATTTACTCAGAGACTTTTTTATAATTATTATTTTTTTTATTTTTTACAGACTGCATTTGGATGAGTTTTTATTTTTTTAACATGGTTCCACAAAATATTTTGAAATGCAAAGCGTTAACGCAGCCATTGGTAAATAATATAAATGGGACTGATGTCTTTAAATAAGCATTTCTTTTTTTAAATCTGGGATGGAAACTAGGGGTGCTTGACCACTGAACCACAACCCCAGCCCTTTTTATTTCATTTTATTTTTATCTGCGTCTTGCGAAGTTGCTGAGGGCCTCAGTAGGTTGCTGAGGCTGACCTCCAACTTGCGATCCTCCTGCCTCAGCCTCCTGAGCCAGTGGGATGACAGAGGTGCCCCGAAGCACCTGGATTACGTAAAAGTCCTTACCGAGCCTCAAGACCGTACCTGCCGGGGTTCAGGTGCAGCGTCGTCCGCACAAGGCTCTTTCCACCTCCTTCTCCCGCCCGCTCCCTGTGCGCTGCTGTGGATCTTTGCTCCGCGATTCCACCGTCTTGCTGGAGAGTCTCAGCAGGGTCTTGAGAGGCCGTCAGACTCCTGACGGGCGTGCGATGGCCAGTCCCGTGGACTTCCCGCACCCCTGGGAGGCTGGGGGTGAGGCAGGACTCAGCTTCGCCCTGGGTTTCCCTGAAGCTCTGTCCAACCCTGGCCCTGGCGCGGGCGAGCGCCTGTCTCCCAGGTGCCCGCGGAGGTGCCAGGAGCCCGCGGAGGTGCCAGGAGCCCTCCACTCACGTCCGGCTCTGGCCTGTGAGCTGTGAATTCACCCGCAGACTCCGCTCCTGCTGCCATTTGGAGGCTGGGGCTTTGGGGAGGCCATCGAGGCTGGTGATTTTCAAGGAGCATCTGCTGTTTCCATGGAAACGTAAAGATGCTCCTTCACCTGGACCCGAGTTGACTCCCGTGAACTCTTACTGTTTCGAGGGGTGTTTTTTTGGCTTTGATTTTGTTTTCCTGAATATCTCCTGGTTCCGTCAAGGGTTTTCAGAATTCCAGAACTTCCAAATGGCTCGCCTGGTCGCCGAACACCACAGAGAAGTACCCACAAGAGCTCAGGCTGATGGAGTTAGAAAACGGAGGTCTTAAATCAAATTCTAGGCGGGGCGTGGTGGCACATGCCTCTCATCCCGGATGCTGGGGAGGCTGAGGCAGGAGGATCGAGAGCTGAAAGCCAGCCTCAGCCAAAGTGAGGCCCTGAGCAACTCAGGGAGACCCTGTCTCTAAATAAATACAAATTAGGGCTGGGGAGGGGGCTCAGGGGTCGAGTGCCCCTGAGTTCAATCCTCAGTATCCAGAAAAAGAAAAACAGAAAGAAAAAACATCAAATTCTAGGGCATGCAAAATAAAATTTTGGATAATATGTATAAATAGTTCATTTAGAGTATTTTTATTAGTATCTCTATTATCATTTTTACTCAGTGCTGATTTCTGAACTCTGGCATGAGGTTTGCTCAGCACGTGTTATCTGAATGAGCTACGTGCACTCCCTATATGTGTATATTTAATTAATTCTCAATAAATATATATATTTGTGGGTTGTGGTGTGATTTTTTTTTTTTCGAACCATCTATAAAATAGGTAATAATCTGCTCAGGGTAAAAGGTGCATGTACACCTGAGACGTTAATTATCTCTTTGTGTCGGGAAGAGTTAAAATAATACTGTTTTAACTGATACCTATTCATTGGCATTAAGACGAGCCAACTTAGTAACGATGCATTTCGGTCCTTCTGTAAGTTGGATGCTCGTTCCTCATCAAATCGGCATGATTTTATTTGATTCATTTCCTTTGAGCCAATGAGGAGGAACCAGAGGAGCAGAAAAATAAATTGTGGGTTTTCCGAAGAGTAAAAGCTCTCTCCCTCCTTTTCTCTAAATCTATCACATAATCATAGGAATATGTAATTACATATCATGATTATATATGGTTATCATATGACATATTATGATCAATGACTGTAATAACTGAATGCATATCATCTACATGTGTGTTAAATACAGATTGTTATGTTTGTTCAATACGTTTAAGAGACACAGATCCGTCTGTTTCCACGTGCATTTAACCCGCGTTGCTCGCGTGCTCCTTTCCTAGCTGAGAGGCAGCGTGCACTGCGGGTGAAGGTGGACCACAGTTGCTTTCCCTTCTTCCTCGCCCACTTCCTGCAGGGCTGGGGGCCAGACCCGAGTCCTCCCTCCGTCTAGACCAGGCTCTGCAGGGACCTGCCGCCCCAATCCAAGCCATGCACGCTCTCATTCTGACCCACTCAGCGTCTCGACTTGGATGCTCTGAGAGCCGCCAATACTTTCCTCTTTATTGTGCTGATTTAAAAAGAAGTGTTGCCCCTGCCTTAAGCCACAGGGAGACTTTCCCGCCCTTTCTTCCACTAAGGAGCTCCCTTCCCTGCAGACGGATCCGCCCAGGACACCCAGGCGTGCACAGAAGCCCCGGGAAGGAGCCCGCTGACGGCTTGCAGAAAAAGAGCTACTGTTCCCGACGGTTCATGCTCACAGCTTGGCCCTGGGCACCAAGTCGCGGGACCCGACGGCTCCGTAGTCCATGCAGGTGCCTCTCCGTCCACGTGCAAACCTGCTTCTGTGACCGGCTGTGGCAAGCACTACGCAGCAGGGTATAGGATTTTCCCTGGCCACCCGGTGGGCTGCCCTCCTCCTGGCTTTTCTGTGGTGGATTCGCTCTTTTGCAGGTTTGCAATCTGGGTCAGTTTCAGAATAGGCTTCCGATGCTTCTCGACAGACCCAGAGAAAGTTCTGAGGGATTCTGCTCTGACAGGCGAGGATCCACTGTAGGGAAATGCAGATTAACATGTGAGTCTCGACTCGCAAGATGCAGCTGGTCCGCTGTGTTGATTTAAGGGTGTGCGCTAATCGACCCGGTCTGTTCTGAGATCACTTAATTTCCGGATGATGAATACTTTGACATTGGTATTGGGATAAATATCATTTGAATTACACTTACAAGGTCATTATTAGGGAACAGAAAATGTTGATTTTACTAAATTCATATGATAAATTAATCTTTCAGCAGTTAATCTTGACAAGCTTGCTTATTAAACCTGAGTTATGTATTTTTTTTTTCTTTGTAGATAATTACATCTTTGGCTTTTAATACCAGTTTATTTAGGTTTTTTTTGACAATCTTTATCCAGCAAGTTCATTTTTCTTTCCTTAGAATATGTACTAGGACAGGTAATATTGCAATTCACAGTGATGATTTTATATATGTAGAATATTTATCTTGACCCAGCTAGCCCACTCCTCAATTATACCCAAAGGACTTAAAATCAGCACACTATAGTGACACAACCACATCCATGTTTATAGCAGCTCAACTCACAGTAGCTAAACTATGGAACCAACGTAGGTGCCCTTTGACAGATGAATGGATAAAGAAAATGTGGTATATATACACAGTGGAATATTACTCAGCCTTAAAGAAGAATGAAATGGATGGAACTGGAGAATATCATTCTCCAGTAAATGGATGGAGCTGGAGAATATCATGCTAAATGAAATAAGCCAATCCCAAAAAAGCCAAAGGCTGAATGATTTCTCTCATGTGTGGATGCTAATTCACAATAAGGGGGGGGCTAGGGAAGAATAGAGTTACTTTAGGTAGAGGGAGTGAAGGGAGGGAAGGGTGTGGGGCGGGAAGGACAGTAGAGTGAACAGACGTGATGACTCATGTGCATGTGTGACTGCATGACCATGTGATCCTGCAACATGTGCAATCAGAAAAATGAGAGATGACCCTCCACTTACGTCTGATCTATCAAAATGCATCCATGCCTTCTGCTGTCAGGTGCAACCAGAACAAATAAAAATATGACTTCTGAATTGCTCTTAAAAAATAAGAAGACATTCAGGCAACTTTATTCTTTCTGAAAGTGTTTGATGCACCGAACTTAGGACAGATGTGAACAGAAATTGTCTAAAATATTTTTTAAGTGTTATCAAATTATCTAGCACAACGAATCTGTTAATACCGTATCCCAAAATGCTTTCTGTATCTTTCCCCTTTGTAAAACACAAAGATATTGTTAAATGCATCACCTTGCATTGTAATCAAGAGAATTTTTGTTTCCTCAAGAATAATAAAGTGCCGTTTGGTGTAATTTCTTTCTTTCTTTTTTTTTTTTTTTCACAAAGGTACCTTGCCTTTCTCGGATTGATCGTCATTACCATACGAGTTAAAAAATAACCTTTCTTCAGTTGATAATTGTCAGCAGAGTTGGAATTCTGAATGAAATACGATCATGTCCAACAAATGGTGCAGAGATGTTTCTCAGACAGGGTTTTATCAACTGCAAAAGACGTTGCCTAACTTTTAGACCCTGAACATGTGCGTGTGAATTCCTCGTAATGAGCTGATTTCTCGTTCCTGAAGTTGGAATGCCCTGTCAATCCCAGGGGAAAAAATATGTGGGAAAGGAAGACAAATATACTCTGCTCCTCTGTCCCCCAGAGAGAGGGCGTGCAGACGGACTGAGACCAAAAGAAGAACAGCCGCGAGCTGATTTACGTATTGTCCGTCTTCCTTGCTGATCTGGGGACTCAGTCCTGATTTCCAGCACCTGAGCCCAGCTCCCGACCAGGGAAACCGTCAACTCTGCATTATTAAGAGCCACGCATCTTATTTTGGACAGCGACTTCTATGGGTATAGAGGACGAGAGAGGACTTTTGTGAACTTAAACCTGGGCGCTCAGACTCCTGCTTTGCAAATGTGGATCGTTGTAAATCCTGAAATAACTCAGTCCTTCCATCAAGTGACCCAGGCTGTGTTTTCTTCCATAAGTCAAAGCAGGATCAGGTCGAATAGGTCAGACAATGGACAGCCTGTAGTTATGGAGAAAAATAGGGAATAAACCCCAAACCCTTTATTCTCACACCTTGTGGAAGTACGAGCTTCTCTGTTCAGAATGGGCCTCCAGCCTCCCTGACAGGGGGAGATAGACCTTGTGGTGCAAGCCCGCCTGGCGGGGCTGCTTGTTAGGGTGATTGACACACCAGCTGCATCAGGCTGCTCTCCACAGATCACTCAGAGCTGATAGGCAGCACCACAGAGCTGCCTTCGGCATCTTCGCAGGGCGGAGGAATTGACCAAGAGGGAACCGCTGGTCCCAACGGTAAGAGGATGATTCTGTGGTCAGAGGGGCCCTCTGCAGACCCGAGACCCAGGCGAGCTCCAGGGTCCCCTGGAAAGCAGGGTGGCGTTCATGCACCGTCTCCGCAGGACCCCAGGTTTCAGGGCATCTGCGAAATACCTCCAGCGCCTAATGCAGCGCGAACGCTTCGGGAACAGTCGCTGCACTCCGTCCTTTTTATGCAGAGTGACCAGAGAGGGCGATGCAATATCAACCGGGGCTCAGCGTCCGCGGCGGATGTGTGCCCGCCTCTCGGCTCGGCACTGAACCCAGGGAAGTCCTGCGCAGGACCGGCCAGGCCTTTGCCGACCTCGAAGGCTGGAATCGCGGGGTTCAACGGCCTGGGCGTGGAGCGTCCTTGGCAAACAGGTTTGGTGCTCACGGATTTGAACTCGTGAACGACTCGAGGAAGAGCGGGAATGAGTATCCCCAGATGTATTTTGACAAAGTCGTCTTGAAGCAACACGGCCCGGGCTCCCAGCGGGTGGCAGGTGGGCGTGGAGAGTCCATCGGCAGCTGCTCCCGACGCTTGGATTCCACGTAGGAAATCGCAGCCTGAGAAACTCGTTCCCTGTTGTGCAGTCAACAACCCGGAGGTGCGTTCGGAATGGAGCCACCCCTCTGCTCACCCACAGAAGCTGGGTCTTTCTCTCTGTCACCTGCAGACTTGATCCAGTGGAGCCTGAAGTCATTCAGAGCGAATGTGAACCCCAAAAGTCAGACCCCAGGACGCAGGGCGCCCCAAAGACCATGGTGGTCCTGGACTTATCAGGGGAAGTGAGAGACGTCTCCTGCAGAATTTGAACAGGGAACCAAGTCCATCAACCCATCAGGGGGTCATTCTTTTTCTCTTTCCTTTCCTTTTTTATTAATTTATTATTATTTTTTTTACAAAAACCACTCCTCTTCATTATTGAGGGAGATTCTACACTTTCCCGTTTACACTCAGCACTTAGACACAAAGCAAGTCTCACAATCATGGACTTTCCCAGAATCAAATCGGACCAACAGTGCACGAAGCAAATCAGAGCTCTCTCAGAAGTCTTTGCCTGATTTATATCCCCCACCCCCAGGGCTTGGTAATGAGGCCAAAAAACGATTGCAAAATGTGATTCAGAAAATTTAAAATTGGGGGTGGAAAAAGCAAAAACTAATGAGAAAGGAAAAACAATGGAAAGCTAGAAAGAAAATCGCACATAAAAACGTGCCTTGCAAAGTTAGATCTGGGGAGGTTGCAATCCACAGAAGAAGCACCTTTGGTTCTGGTCAGTGGGTCCTTCTTATGCAAAGATTCCCTGAGCACTTTCTGTTTTTCTTGTTCTTTCCCATTAACAGGAGTCCTCCAAAGTCTACTGGTTTTGCAGATTCTGAACAACCAAATATTTGAAAAACCGAGACTTCTTCCTCCTCCTAGGCTGTAGGCACATTGTTTGATGGGTTCCTGGGATGTTTGGGGTGCTGCAGAAACTGAGGGGCATTGGAGCCAGTGCCTGAGGATTTGAAAGGAATGGGATTCTTCTTTAATTTTTTTTATCTGTTCTAATGAGTTGTCCATGACAGCAGAAGGCATGGATGCATTTTGACAGACCAGACATAAATGGAGGGTCATCTCTCATTTTTCTGATTGCACATGTTGCAGGATCACATGGTCATACAGTCACACATGCACATGAGTCATCACGTCTGCTCACTCTACTGTCCTTCCTGCCCCACACCCTTCCCTCCCTTCACTCCCTCTACCTAATCTAAAACAACTCTATTCTTCCCTAGCCCCCCACCATTGTGAATTAGCTTCTGCACATCAGAGAAAACATTCAGACTTCGGTTTTGTGGGGATTGGCTTATCTCACTTAGCATGATAATCTCCAGCTTCATCCATTTACCTGCAAATGCCATAATTTTATTCTTCTTCATGGCTGAGTAATATTCCACTGTGTATATGTACCACATTTTCTTTATCCATTCATCTGTTGAAGGGCACCTAGGTTGGTTCCATAGTTTAGCTATTGTGAGTTGAGCTACTATAAACATTGATGTGGCTGTGTCACCGTAGTGTGCTGATTTTAAGTCCTTTGGGTATAAACCCAGGAGTGGGATAGCTGGGTCACATGGTGGGTCCATTCCAAGTTTCCTGAGGAATCTCCACACTGCTTTCCAGAGTGGCTGCCCCATTTTGCATTCCCACCAGCCACGTGTGAGTGGACCTTTTCCCCACGTCCTTGCCCACACTTATCGTTGCTGGTCTTCTTGATCATGGCCCTTCTGACTGGGGTGAGATGGAATCTTAGGGTAGTCGTATCAACCTTCCTACCCCCATGGGGACGGGAGGCGATGGAAGGGATTTGTAAGCCGGTTGGGAGTCTTGTGCACCGTTGGTTACTATATTTTCTTCTCTAAAACGGCATTGATTCTATGACCAAGGTGTAGACTTTCTGAGATTTGAGAAAGTGTCTCACAGAAAACGGAACAAAGAAACACATCCTGGAGACGTTTCCAAGCTCTGCGCGTGCGTGTGCCTATCAGTTTTTATAAAATCAGGTTTCACCATGTACATTAACGAGAGACATTTTTGTTGTGAAAATAACTCTCGTTTTATGCCTTGTTTCATTTTGCCAGTTTCTCATACTTAACAGTGCGTGTGACCATAAATGCTCACAGTATTTAAAATAAAATAAAATAAAAAAGAAATGCCCAAATTCCTCTCCAAGAGTATAGGTTACCTTCTTTTTCAGGTGCAATTTGGGGGATTAACCAGGAATTGAACCCCAAGAAATTTAACCACTGAGTCACATCCCCAGCTCATTTTTCCAAATTTTATCTTTTATTTCGAGACGGGGGTCTCACTAACTTGCTCAGGGCCTCGCTAAGTTGCTGAGGCTGGCCTCCAACTTGTGATCCTCCTGCCTCAGCCTCCCCAGTCCCTGGGGTGAGGGGCAGGTGCTGGCGCACACCGGGCTCCGTTCTTGAGTTTTGAGAAGCAGAAGTGATTCCAGGTTGTTTCTTAGGGGCAAAGGAATCCCAGTCAGGAATCCCAACTTGTGGAAAGATGGGGAATGTAGCTGAAAATCTGTAAGCGACAGTTCCCACTTACAGGATTTGAAGTCTCTACTCGATCCCCTGTGGGTATCTGCGTATCCGTGTTTAATGAAACATCGGCTGGGCTGACGCGGTGGGCCTCGCCTGTCATCCCAGCAGCTGGGGAGGCTGAGGCGGGAGGATGGTGGATTCAAAGTCGGCCTCAGCAATTTAGCAGGACCCTAAGGAAGTCAGCGAGGCCCTAAGCAACCTAGTGAGACCCTGTCTGTAATTAAAATATAAAAAGGGCTGGGGAGGTGGCTCAGTGGTTAGCAGCCCTGGGGTCAATCCCTGGTACCAAAAATAAAAAATAGAAAGAAGAGGACAGAGACGCACACAGAGGGACGACCCTGTGAGGCCCAGGGAGAAGACGGCCTCTACAAACCCCGGAGCGAGGCCTCGGGAGGAGCCAGCCCCGCCCACACCTGAACCTCGGGCCTCCAGCCTCCAGGACCAGGCGACTCGGTTTACGGCAGACTTAGGCAATGAACATACCCATGTTCTGCATTAAAGATGCTTTTTCCTAAATACGTTTGGCATTCAAGACTATTTGGAATAAGAGAGAATAAAATATAGAGAGAGGAGAATACATGCATTTGTTTTGTTCCAATTTTTGTTTTTTTATTTTTAAGATTCAGTCTTGGACCAGCCAGAGTGGCCCACGCCTGTTATCCCAGCAGCCGGGGAGGCTGAGGCGGGAGGATCGCGAGTTCAAGGCCAGCCTCAGCAACTTTAGTGAGGCCTTGTGGCAAAATAAAAAGACTTAAAAATTAAAAGATAAAAAATAAAAAGAGCTGGGGTGCGGCTCATAGAGCCCCACACTGACCCTTCACCCTCTTAGAGCTCGCAAGCCGTCCATCCTTTTATGGAGTCCACAGGAGCCAGGGAATTGAAACCATCAGGCATCTTGGAAAGTGGAATCCGAATCTCTCCCAGCTGCTTCCTGACCCTGTTGGACATTCCCACGTTTCTTCTCTCGGCCTTCACGACCCCGTGGCCTTTCCAGGGACGCTGGGTGTGTGTCCTGAGCGCAACCGCTCGGTTTTTAGCAGCGGGTATAAATCACGCTTGGATCCGCTTCCCGACCTCGGTTGGTTGGATCTAAACCTGGCCGGCCGGGCGCCTGTCAATCACGGTTCAGGGCTAAAATGGAAGAGGAATCGGCTACATCTGGACTTCGGGTCGGCGAGGACTCGGACCCTGGGCCGGCCGACAAATCCTGCCCGTGAGCGGATCAGAACCCCAGGGTCTGCCGGCCGCCCACATTCCCTCTGTCCCCCTCAGTCTCTGGCCAGCGTCCAGCAATAGAAAGTGCTGCTGACCGTGGACACTGAGACTGAGCATCCACCTGGACTTTGCTCAGCGAGGCCATGGGCCTCCCTGGAGAAAGATCAGATTTTACAGGCCAGGAGCCCGGTGTCCAGTGTACGATACGGATGGCGTTCCCGCTTTACGGAACCAGAAGCAACTTTAAATACTATAGGTCACTTCACGTCAGGGGATGCTACGGAGAGTTTAATAACTGACCACGCTTTGTGCGTGGTCCGACATCATCGTTTGAGCCTCAGAAATCTCACAATGCAAAGCCCAATGTGCTCCGAATTCCAGAACTTTGTGTTAGTCAGGATTTTTACTGACGAAACTAACGGACAAGAATGATTTTATATTATTTCATTTCATAGATCTATAGTGGACACTGGGAACTAAACTCAGCAGCACTAAACCACTGAGCCACATCCTCAGACCTTTGATTTTATTTTTATTTTGACAAAGGTCCTCGCTAAGT
Organism: Sciurus carolinensis; assembly: GCF_902686445.1. NCBI lineage: Eukaryota > Metazoa > Chordata > Mammalia > Rodentia > Sciuridae > Sciurus > Sciurus carolinensis. The sequence goes on from NC_062232.1 coordinate 2,700,554, forward strand.
TGCTGAGGCTGGCTTCAAACTTGTGATCCTCCTACCTCAGCCTCTTGACAAGAAAAATTTTAGAGGGAAACCTATAAGTGGAGCTCAAGGATTCAGAGGTTGAGTCCATGGTGGGCTGACTCCATGGCTCTGGCCCAAGGTGAGGCAGAACAAAATGGCGGAAGGGCCTGGAGGAGGAGAGCAGCTCAGGACGTGGCACCAGGAAGCAGAGAGAGCTCTGCTCACCAGGGACCAGATATCAACCCCATGGAGCCAGGGACAGGATATAGTCCCCAAGGAGCCAGGGACAGGATATAGTCCCCAAGGAGCCAGGGACAGGACATAGTCCCCAAGGAGCCAGGGACAGGATATAGTCCCCAAGGAGCCAGGGACAGGACATAGTCCCCAAGGAGCCAGGAACAGGATATAGTCCCCAGAGTCAGGGACAGGATATAGTCCCCAAGGTGATAGGGACAGGATATTGTCCCCATGGAGCCAGGGACAGGATATAGTCCCCATGGAGCCAGGGATAGGACATAGTCCCCAAAGAGCCAGGGACAGGACATAGTCCCCAAGGGGTCAGGGACAGGATATAGTCCCCAAGGAGCCAGGGACGGGATATAGTCCCCAAGGAGCCAGGGACAGGATATAGTCCCCAAGGAGCCAGGGACAGGATATAGTCCCCAGGGAGCCAGGGACAGGATATAGTCCCCAAGGAGCCAGGGACAGGATATAGTCCCCAAAGAGCCAGGGACATGATATAGTCCCCAAGGTGATAGGGACAGGATATTGTTCCCATGGAGCCTGGGACAGGATATAGTCCCCAAGGAGCCAGGGACAGGATATAGTCCCCAAGGAGCCAGGGACAGGATATAGTCCCCAAGGAGCCAGGGACAGGATATAGTTCCCAAAGAGCCAGGGACAGGATATAGTCCCCAAGGGGTGTCCCCAGTGACTCTCCTCCTCCATCCCCACCCCACCTACCTAGAGTCACCACCTGGTTAATCCACTTAAGTGGATTAATCCAGTGATTAGTTTGCACCTCTCATAACCTGTCATTTCACCTCTGAACATTCTTGCAGGGTCTGACAGATGATCTTTTGGGGGACCCCTCATCTCTAAGCCGTAGCATATTTTAAGTACCAACATGAAAACACTAGTGAAAACCTTCTTTCATGCACAGTTTCTTTAAAACACATTAAATCACCCTCAGCCTATATGTGAAAGGTGTGTATGAAATATACGTGAATTTTTGTTGCTGTTATTTTCACTTAAATCCCATCCTGAGAAATCTCATTCTGCATAAGCACATGTTTCAAACTCTTAATAGAGAGTACAAAATTCAAAACATTTCCAATACCACGGCACTTTGAATAAAGGACATAGCATCTGTAGAGAGTTGAGAACATTAATTTCCAAGACATTATGGTAGCGATTCTTCAGCTTGAAACCATAAGGTGTGACTGCGGAAGCTACGAAGTCCTTACAAAAGTCAATTTCTTGTTAATATCTGTCAAAGAAAATGGCATTATTAAAGGGACTTGATTACTCTGAATAACGTATTTGCTTTTGGCTAAGATGGCGACTGTGTTTCCTAACAAAAGCAGAGATCATCACACCATCAGCTGATAATGTCCATCAATGTTTGCGGAGATGAATTTAGTATTTATTCAATGATGGGATTATGTGCCCACGCCGCGTTTTGCATTTTATGGATGAGAATTCATTCTATAGACTCATCCATTAATGCCAGTTTCCAGTGGAATATGCATGAAATTTAATGCCATTCTCCTCTCCTCCAGAGGACAAATATTCATACGGGACTTCACATTAAAGTCGAAATGTCGAATGGTGGAGGGAGACGAATCTTTGAGTGCTTTTGAAATTCGTGCTGGGTTTTGATGGAGACCACCAGAGCTATGACCTAAAAGGACTTAAGGAGGCTGCTTTATCGGGCCACCCGAGAACTCCCTCAGGTTTAAAGACAGAGATAAAGTCAGCTTCTTCACCTCTGTGACCAAAAGGACCTGCAGAGAACAATTAGAGGAAGAAGGTTTAGTTTGGGGGCTCATGGTTTCCGAGTCTCAGGCCAGCTCCATTTGTCAGGGTTGGAGGTGAGGCAGAACATCATGGCGGAAGAGTGTGGTGGAGGGAAGCCCATCATGGCACCAGGAAGCAGAGAGAGAGCGTCTTCCACTCACTGGGAGCCAATTATACGCCACAAAGTCATGGCTCCAAGGACCTACCTACTCCTGTCACTCCCAACCTACCTACGGGGACTACTCAGTTAATCCACTCAAGTGGATTAATCCACTGTTAGATCACAACTCTCATAGGCTAGTCATTTCACTTCTGAACATTCTTGCGTTGTCTCACACATGGATGGTGTTCAGGAACCCCAAAAATCATGTTGGAGTCAGGGTATCTGAGGAAGCCTTGCTTCTCGCATCTCTCTGTGCTAATATCTATGGGATATTGCCCCAAAGAGAGGCTCACCTGATCCTTGGGGTCTGGGGTTTTCATTGAAGGATTCATTGTGTAGGCAAAAATCACCCCCAAGAATTCCTGGCTCCTTGGTCTCCAGGCTTCAGGTGTCCCCATTGATAACGGAGGGCCAAAATCGCCTAGGCATCAAAAGGATGCTCACCACATCCCATAATATTATCACAAAGAGCCTAACCGTGTTCCAGGTGCAGGTATAGACAAACACATCCACGGAGCAGGTGTTCCCGGGATTCCGATGTCCTTTCCCAAGAGGCGGTCGGACGCCATCTTTGAAGACCTTGGGAATGTGCAGAGATTGAGCTGCCCAGGTCCCCAGGCTGGACCCTTGGTGGCAAATTCATGTACGTGTATACATTTGGCAGAATGGTAAGGGAGTCAACCCAGTTCATAAAAATCTTCACAGACTCAACTCAATATTTGATGACAATCTATTAAAGGAAGGTCAATGGCAAGACCATATTGTTGGCATGTCCATTAGCTCCACCACTTATTGAATGCTACTCATACCATGGAGTCTGCTTAAGCTGTTACTCAGCCATGTCTTAGTCCACGCCGGTCACTGTTCTCATACGCCATGGGTGAGGGAGCTTCCGAAGGCTGGTCTCCTGCAATTCTAGAGGCTACCATATGCAATATCAGTGCAGATTCAGCGTCTGGTGAAGGTTGCACCCAGGTTTGTGAACTCTACCTAGTAGCCATAGCTTCACGTGGAGCAGAAGCAAAAACGTCTTGCACAATATGCCCAGGCTCTTGGGGTCTCCTTGATAACAGCATTAATCCCAATAATAAGGGTTTCTCCCTCACTTCTCACCTCCCAGGACCCTTGACTCTTTGTTCGATTTGCAAAAATATGCACTTCCGGAGGAGGACACGAACATTGAGACCCCATCCCTGCCTCATGACGTCTCATTTTCCAGGCAAAAGCTGTGGCGTGAATACGCCTGTGATCTCCTGCTAAATTTCACAGGTCTTGAGACAGTAGGTGACTCACGGAAGGTCATAGGCAGCCGCTATCATGAGAGTCCAAGGAATGACGAACGCCAGATCTGAGACGTTTAAATCACCTCCTCGGATGGATAAGAAAAGACCGCCCGGATTTATAGGCACACTGACCATTTTAGACGTTTGCCAAAATATATAAGGGGAGACTGAAAGGATTTCACGACTGAATGATGGATGGAGTCGCGTGTGATAAGTTCAGAGGAGAAGGATGATTTAAGCCCAGAGTTCTCGGGCGAGGGCCGCGATGATGGTTGCTTGCTTAGCTATTAGGAAGGACCTGGGTCTTTTGACCCTGGTTGTTCATGTTCAATCCTCAGGTTGTTGAAATACGGAAATACTTTCGGAGGAACTCTGTGGAAGCATCATAAGGCTAAGTAGGATGAGTAGAAATTGACCATAGAGACCGTGCTGTAGATTGTGCAATCCATGTTTATTTTTCTCCCAGTCTGTCTTTGAATATGAATGGCGTCTGTCAACTTGTGACTTCCCCGTGGGTTTCACTGAGAACCTCTAAGAGAAGCAGGAGATTGAACTCAGAGATTTGCTTCCTTACTTTGCAAGATCAGTTTGGGTGGACATCGTTCACTAGTCATCTCTTTCCTCTCTGCTTCTTCGTTAGTCAGTTTTCCAATGCTGTGACAAAATACCAGAGGAAAACGACCTTAAAAAGAGGACATGCTTATTTCAACTCTTGATTTCAGTTGGTGATCACCTGGCTCCATTGCTTTGGGACTCGGGTGGTGGAGAGTATGTATTAGAGCAAACCTGTTTGTCCCATGGAGATAGGAAGAGGGGATGAGGTCCCGGTGACCCCTCTTAAAACACACTCCAAATAATTTAACATCCTCCGCTAGGTCTCCCCTCCATAGGGTTATGCCCTCCCAATTGGGTTGGTGATCAAGACCTTTGGGGAACATTTAACATCTAAACTAAAATAACCCCACTCCTTCTAGGTCTTGGTAGATGATTATCTTGGGTCACTCATGTCTTTGCATGTCTTGAAAACAAGGTCCTAATAACCCATCCGTTCTGAACCATATTTTTTCCCAAAGGTAATTGAGCAGTGAACAACTTCTTGCAGATTTCTTCAAGGTCTAGATGCAGTGTCTGGATGGAATCAGTCCTTCGATAATTCATACCATAAATGCTTGGTCCCCAATGCGATGGTATTAAGAGGTGGTATAACTTTAGGAAGTTAAGGTAGGGATTTTTTTTAATTAAAATTTATTTTTTGATTTAATAATGAAACACAGTTGTTTATATTGATGGAAACTTGTGATATTTTGGTATTTGTAGACATTGCATAATGTTCTAACTTTTTACAAAATTTTTTTTGTTCTAATTAGCTGTACATGAGAGTAGAATGCATTCATACATTTCAGAAGGGCATGATCAAGAAGACCAGCAACGATAAGTGTGGGCGAGGACGTGGGGAAAAGGTCCACTCACACGTAGCTGGTGGGAATGCAAAATGGTGCAGCCACTCTGGAAAGCAGTGTGGAGATTCCTCAGAAAACTTGGAATGGACCCACCAGGTGACCCAATGTTATTTAGCAGCAAAACATGATTTGGGTGCATGCATTGGATCTGGATCTGTCAGGGTGGTGGAGATCTGAACCCCTGAGCAAACTCTGTTTCTTCAAGGTCAGTTTTGAAGTGACCGGTCCACAAAGAATATATGGAATAACCATATAAAGTTGCAATCCACATGTAGATTATGCCCCTCATTGAATGCAAGGATCCAGAAATTTGGCTCATGAGGACTTGAAGGATTTTTATTCACAAGGAGCAACCCAAGGATGCATCAAAAGGGGAATGGAGCCTGATGCAGACGTGCCCACCTGTAATCCTAGCTCCTTGGGAGGCTGAGGCAGGAGGATCGAAAGTTGGAGGCCAGGCTCAGTAACTTAGTGAGGCCCTGAGCAACTTAGCAAGACCCTGTCTCTAAATAAAATATAAAGAAAGGGCTGGCGATGTGGCTCAGGGATTAAGCACCTCTGGGTTCAATTTCAAATGACAAAAAATTTGGAAAAAAATTTTAAAGAAATTCATGAATGTTCAAACAATACAGTTCATCCAGAAAATGAAATAAAATTCAGCCTTATAAAAAGGGTAAATTGCATCCAGTCGCCCAACACCAATGAACCTTGAAGCCGTTATGCTCAGTGAAATAAGCCAGTCACAGGGAGACAGATCTTCAATGGCTGTGTTCGTATGGGATTCCTGTGTGAATGACATTCATGGAGTCCGAAAATCTAGTGGAGGTCGGCAGGGGTTATGGTGAGGAGGGCTGGGGAGTCGTTCCCAGTGGGAGGTGAGGACAGGAGAATGCTCTGGAGATGAGGAAGGTGACATCACATGCCACCTGGTGACCTCTGGGTCCACAGTGCCCTGCTCGTACAACAGCACCTGAGCAGAACCACGTCACCTAGTGTTTCAGTCGGCTCCTTCATTGCTGTAACACATACAGCTGACAAGAACCATGTGGAGGAGGAAAAGGTTATTCTGACTCATGGTTTCAGAGGCTCAGTCCATGGTGGGGGACTCCATGGCTCTGGCCCAAGGTGAGGCAGAACAAAATGGCGGAAGGGCCTGGAGGAGGAGAGCAGCTCAGGACGTGGCACCAGGAAGCAGAGAGTTCTGCTCACCAGGGACCAGATATAAACCCCAAGGAGCCAGGGACAGGATATAGTCCCCAAGGAGCCAGGCACAGGATATAGTCCCCAAGGAGCCAGGGACAGGACATAGTCCCCATGGAGTCAGGGACAAGATATAGTCCCCAAGGAACCAGGGACAGGATATAGTCCCCATGGAGTCAGGGACAGGATATAGTCGCCAAGGATCCAGGGACAGGATATAGTCCCCAAGGAACCAGGGACAGGATATAGTTCCCAAGGAGCCAGGGACAGGATATAGTCCCCATGGAACCAGGGACAGGATATAGTCCCCATGGAGTCAGGGACAGGATATAGTCGCCAAGGAATCAGGGACAGGATGTAGTCCCCAAGGAGCCAGGGACAGGATATAGTCCCCATGGAGCCGGGGACAGGACATAGTCCCCAAGGAGCCGGGGACAGGACATAGTCCCCAAGGAGCCGGGGACAGGACATAGTCCCCAAGGAGCCGGGGACAGGATATAGTCCCCAAGGAGCCGGGGACAGGACATAGTCCCCAAGGAGCCGGGGACAGGATATAGTCCCCAAGGAGCCAGGGACAGGACATAGTCCCCATGGAGCCAGGGACAGGATATAGTCCCAAGGAGCCAGGGACAGGATGTAGTCCCCAAGGAGCCAGGGACAGGACATAGTCCCCATGGAGCCAGGGACAGGATATAGTCCCAAGGAGCCAGGGACAGGACATAGTCCCCATGGAGCCAGGGACAGGATATAGTCCCAAGGAGCCAGGGACAGGACATAGTCCCCATGGAGCCAGGGACAGGATATAGTCCCCAAGGAGCCAGGGACAGGATAGAGTCCCCATGGAGTCAGGGACAGGATATAGTCCCCAAGGAACCAGGGACAGGATATAGTCCCCAAGGAGCCAGGGACAGGATATAGTCCCCATGGAGTCAGGGACAGGATATAGTCCCCATGGAGTCAGGGACAGGATACAGTCCCCAAGGAGCCAGGGACAGGATATAGTCCCCATGGAGTCAGGGACAGGATATAGTCCCCAAGGAGCCAGGGACAGGATATAGTCCCCAAGGAGCCAGGGACAGGATATAGTCCCCATGGAGTCAGGGACAGGATATAGTCCCCATGGAGTCAGGGACAGGATACAGTCCCCAAGGAGCCAGGGACAGGATATAGTCCCCAAGGAACCAGGGACAGGATATAGTCCCCAAGGAGCCAGGGACAGGATATAGTCCCCAAGGAACCAGGGACAGGATATAGTCCCCAAGGAGCCAGGGACAGGATATAGTCCCCAAGGATCCAGGGACAGGATATAGTCCCCAAGGAGCCAGGGACAGGATATAGTCCCCATGGAACCAGGGACAGGATATAGTCCCCAAGGAGCCAGGGACAGGATATAGTACCCATGGAGCCAGGGACAGGATATAGTCGCCAAGGATCCAGGGACAGGATATAGTCCCCAGGAGCCAGGGACAGGATATAGTCGCCAAGGATCCAGGGACAGGATATAGTCCCCAAGGAGCCAGGGACAGGATATAGTCCCCATGGAGTCAGGGACAGGATATAGTCCCCATGGAGTCAGGGACAGGATACAGTCCCCAAGGAGCCAGGGACAGGATATAGTACCCAAGGAACCAGGGACAGGATATAGTCCCCAAGGAGCCAGGGACAGGATATAGTCCCCAAGGAACCAGGGACAGGATATAGTCCCCAAGGAGCCAGGGACAGGACATAGTCCCCAGGGAGCCAGGGACAAGATATAGTCCCCAAGGAGCCAGGGACAGGATATAGTCCCCATGGAGTCAGGGACAGGATATAGTCCCCATGGAGTCAGGGACAGGATACAGTCCCCAAGGAGCCAGGGACAGGATATAGTACCCAAGGAACCAGGGACAGGATATAGTCCCCAAGGAGCCAGGGACAGGATATAGTCCCCAAGGAGTCAGGGACAGGATATAGTCCCCATGGAGTCAGGGACAGGATACAGTCCCCAAGGAGCCAGGGACAGGATATAGTCCCCATGGAACCAGGGACAGGATATAGTCCCCATGGAGTCAGGGACAGGATACAGTCCCCAAGGAGCCAGGGACAGGATATAGTACCCAAGGAACCAGGGACAGGATATAGTCCCCAAGGAGCCAGGGACAGGATATAGTCCCCAAGGAGTCAGGGACAGGATATAGTCCCCATGGAGTCAGGGACAGGATACAGTCCCCAAGGAGCCAGGGACAGGATATAGTCCCCATGGAACCAGGGACAGGATATAGTCCCCATGGAGTCAGGGACAGGATACAGTCCCCAAGGAGCCAGGGACAGGATATAGTCCCCATGGAACCAGGGACAGGATATAGTCCCCATGGAGTCAGGGACAGGATATAGTCCCCATGGAGTCAGGGACAGGATACAGTCCCCAAGGAGCCAGGGACAGGATATAGTACCCAAGGAACCAGGGACAGGATATAGTCCCCAAGGAGCCAGGGACAGGATATAGTCCCCAAGGAACCAGGGACAGGATATAGTCCCCAAGGAGCCAGGGACAGGATAGAGTCCCCAAGGAGCCAGGGACAGGATATAGTCCCCAAGGATCCAGGGACAGGATATAGTCCCCAAGGAGCCAGGGACAGGATATAGTCCCCATGGAACCAGGGACAGGATATAGTCCCCAAGGAGCCAGGGAAAGGATATAGTCCCCATGGAACCAGGGACAGGATATAGTCCCCAAGGAGCCAGGGACAGGATATAGTCCCCATGGAACCAGGGACAGGATATAGTCCCCAAGGAGCCAGGGACAGGATATAGTCCCCAAGGAGCCAGGGACAGGATATAGTCCCCAAGGATCCAGGGACAGGATATAGTCCCCATGGAACCAGGGACAGGATATAGTCCCCGTGGAGCCAGGGACAGGATATAGTACCCATGGAGCCAGGGACAGGATATAGTCGCCAAGGATCCAGGGACAGGATGTAGTCCCCAAGGAGCCAGGGACAGGATAGAGTCCCCAAGGCATGTCCCCAGTGACCCAGCTCCTCTAGCCACACCCCACCTGCCTACAGTCACCACCCAGTGAGTCCATTCAAGTGGATTAATCCAGTGATCAGGTTAAACTTCTCGTACCCCCATCGTCCCACCTCCGCCTCTTCCTTCACTTCCCTCCCACAAGCTCTCTGGGGACCCTCCTGTCTCAGTCCTAAGACCTCGATTGCCCCGTCCATCTTATTTTCTGTAAGCAACTCTGTAAAGTCCACGCCATGACAAATTCACCTGGGGACACAGCTCTCAGAAGGCCACCTGCTGCCCCGTGGTGCACAATGACCGAACACTGCTGAACTCTGACCTTCAAAGTGCTAAAAACAGAAAGTGTCACTTTTAAAAAATTTTTAAAAGCACGTCTCCCTGTGGTTCCCGAAGTCTCAGGCGGTTCCCGCGTGTGTCTCGGGCGATTGGCTTCAAATAGGCTTAAAAATCAGTTCTGCCCCAGGGAATCAGTCACTTGCATACGTTGAAAGGCGGCTAAGAAAAACATTAAAGTTCCTAAGAAAAAAATCAAAGATCGGTGGAAGAGCTCACGCCTGGCTCAACAGTTGGTGCTGAGAAAAGGTCACACTTTTAAAATGAAAATACCTCATTTCCATTTCCCTGGGTATTGGTTTTCCAGTGGTCCGGGCAGCTTCCACCTTCGCAGTCTCTTTTGTTCGACGTTATTTAACTTGCGAGGATGTCACCAAACCCGAGACCAAGGACCCAAAACAATAAAAGGAAAAATCACTGAATTAGAAAGTTCACCCAAAACAAATGTTAAGAAAATCAGAACCAGGGACACAGGGCTGCTCCCTTGTGACAGAAGCCGGCCAGCTCATCAGGCCATATTCAACCTCTGGTTTGGTTTCTGCCAACGACTGCGGAATTTCACCCGCCGCATATGTTTCCGTAGGATGATGTTATGACCCCCGGAATAGGAGGTGAATCCAGCTTTTTAAAAAGTCGGTGCAAGTTTTTTTTCTCCTTTTTTAAAATGTTTTATTTTTTATTTGCTCTAATTAGTTGTGCGTGACAGTGAAGGAATGCACTTTCGTGCTTCATAGGCAGAAGGAGTATGATTTCTCACTCTTCTGGTTGCTCGTGATGTAGAATCCCACTGGTTGTAAATAAGTACACAAGGTAGTAATGTCTCCTCCCCTCCCTTCACTCCCCACTACCTAATATAAAGTGACTCTATTCTTCCCTATCTACCCCTTTATTGTGAATCAGCATCTGTATATCAGAGACAAGAAAATGTGATTTTATATAAATATATATGTACATGTACATATAATGGAATATTACTCAGCCATGAAGAAGAATGAAATTATAGCTTTTGCTGGTAAATGGATGGAGTTGGAGAACATCATATTAAGTGAATGAAGCCAAACCCCAGAACCAAAGGCCAAATGTTTTCTCCTTTTTAAAAATGTGTTCCTTTTCAGTTATTCACTTCAGTAAAATTGATTTTGACATGATTACACCAGCATGGATTTTTTTTTTTTTTTTTTTGTCCTTTGAGCAACAACAGGAAGTTCCTTCTTCCTTTTCTCAAGACCCCAGGGTTGTCTGCGTATCCCTGAGCTCATCTCCAGGCACCTGTGATCTTGATACAAGGTGGCAGGGGTGACACTGGGTCTTTTCCAATATGGCGGCCATGGAGAAGGTTGATCTCAACTGGCCAAAAGGAAATCGGAGAGCTGTCTGTCACAGCTTGGCTCCTGTGACAAGGTGGCACGCGCCAAGTAACCTGAAAGAACAGAAGTTATTCCCTCTCAGTTCTGCAGGCGGGACGTCCAAAGCCAAGCGCTTGGGAGCAGCTTCTGTAGGATGAGATCCTTCCTCCTCTCCTTGACCTTCTGTGATGGCCCCTAGTCCTTTGCTCTCTCTCGATTTTCCAGCGGGTGACTCCAGTCTCTGCCTCTTTCTTCCCAGGATCTCTCTTCTGCGTGTGTCTCTGTCCAGGTCTCCTTCTAGAGAGACCCCAGGCAGGTGGGATGAGGGACCCAGGCTAGGCTGCTTTTCATCCCCAGTATCCAAAACACCTGAAGAACAGAGGAAGGACGGGGGGAGGAAAGGTTCCATGTGGATCGAGGTTCCATGGTCAGCCGACCCCAGAGCAGGTTCTGCCCAAGGTGCTTAGAGCCTCTCTGAGTTGAGGCTGGCCTCCAACTTGTGATCCTCCTGCCTCAGCCTCCTGAGTCGCTGGGATGACAGGCGTGAGACGCTTTGCCCAGCACTTTCTCCTTTATTAAAGCTGCAAACCCATCCTCCTCCCAGCTTCCTTGACTTTCCTCTTCCCAGGAATTCTCAAACACCCACCGGCTATGTTCTCATCTTTTCTCTTGGGCACACTCCCACCCCGAAAAATCAATTCTCTCGGTTTTCGTAGAAATACAGCAATTTACCCACCAGCTTCCCACACATTTTTTTTAAAAAATAGTTCACATAGATATTTAAATAGGCACTTGAATAATTGAAGGAGATCTTTCAATAATTCACGGAGGCCGAGAGAAACGCGAGGGACAAAGAGAGCTGTCAGGATGAGGGCTTCGCAGGTGAGGACAGGTTTTCCTCTGCAGGTCCTTGTGAAACCAGAGAGAGCAACACAGCGTCCAGCCCTTGAGGATACCTGCCCGTGTCTGCGGGACTCGGCAGAGAGACGTTTCACCTCTGTTACGCTCATCCTTCCTTTAAGCACTAACGTCAATTCTCCGTAATTCTTCTCTCTCTTTCTCTTCTTTTTTCTTTCTTTATACTTTTCTTCGCTTCTCTTTCTTCTTCTGTTTTCTTCTTTCTTCTTCTTCTTCTTCTTCTTTTCTTCTTCTTCTTCTTCATCATCTTCTTTTTCTTCTTCTTCTTCTTCTTCTTCTTCTCTCTCGTCTCATTCTTCTTCTTCTTCTTCTTCTTTCTTCTTCATTCTCTCTTCTTCTCTCTCCTCCTTCTTCTTCTTCTTTCTTCATCCTCCTCCTCCACTTCCTCCTCCTCCTCCTCCTCCTATCCTCCTCCTCTTCTTCTTCTTATTCTTCTTTTATTTTCTTCTTCTTCTTTTCTCGTCATCTTCTCTTCTTCTTCGTTCTCTTCATTTCTCCTTCTTCTTCTCCTCCTCCTCCTTCTTCTTCTTCTCCTCCTCCTCCTCCTCCTCCTCCTCCTCCTCCTTCTTCTTCTTCTTCTTCTTCTTCTTCTTCAACCAGGTTCTGGAGAAAACTGTCTGTCATGTCGGGTCCCCAAAGGACTTAAAATCAGCACACTACAGTGACACAGCCACATCCATGTTTATAGCAGCTCAACTCACAGTAGCTAAACTATGGAACCAACCTAGGTGCCCTTCAACAGATGAATGGATAAAGAAAATGTGGTACATCTACACAGTGGAATATTACTCAGCCCTAAAGAAGAATGAAATGATGGCATTTGCAGATAAATGGATGGAGCTGGAGAATATCATGCTCAGTAAAAGAAGCTAATCCCCAAAAACCAAAGACTGAATGTTCTCTCTGATAAGCGGATGCTAATTCACAATAAGGGGTGGATAGGGAAGAACAGAGGTACTTTATATTAGGTAGAGGGAGTGAAGGGAGGGAAGGGTGTGGGGCAGGAAGGACAGTAGAGTGAACAGACATGATGACTCATGTGCATGTGTGACTGCATGACCATGTGATCCTGCAACATGTGCAACCAGAAAAATGAGAGATGACCCTCCATTTATGTCTGATCTGTCAAAATGCATCCATGCCTTCTGCTGTCAGGTGCAACTCATTGGAACAAATTTACTTTCTTTTTAAAGTTCAATGCTCAGACACCAGAGCTTGGTCTTCGTCGTGAATAAACTAGAACGACTACGATAAAACACGGCAATGGATGCTGGTACGAATGTAGAAGAGTCGTGACCCTGTGCTGGTGGGTGATTTATAACTTTGAGGCCTCATCTGAATTTGCCGCTCGCGTCTTTGAGAGGAGGAGACACTTAGCTGGTCGAAATCAAAATGGCGCCCCTGGTGTTGAACCCCGACGTAAAGCAAAACCAGGAGGAAACAGGGGCAGAGCTGATGCACGGCATCCTGATGACAAGAACTATCCCCAAAGACCCTGCCCCGAAGGCAATTCTCCAAGGACGTCCACCCGTCCACTCTCTGTCCAACCTGGGGAGACTGCACCACCATGGTGGACCTTGGTGGCCAAGGATTCTCGTTTCCAACAGACTCTCGGCATCCTTCGTTGTGCCTTTGGGATGTTCCTTTGTTGGCTTCGCATCGCTGAGATCAACACCCGAGGTGAGCAACTCGCAGAGGGAAAGGTTGCTTTTCAGCAGCGGCTGCCGGGGTCTCCGTCCGTGGTGGGCTGGGTCCATCATGGCGGAAGGCGTCCTGCAGGAAAGCAGCTCGACTCACAGAAGCCAGGAAGAAGGGTCCGGGCACACAAAGCGCTTCTCCCGGGGCATTTGCCCCAGAGACCCACTTCCTTCCACCATCCCCAGCACCTGTGGTCTCCACCACCTCTGAGTTGTCCACGCAGCTACAAGTCCAGCAGTGGATTAATCCACTGATGAGGTGAGAACCCTCAGGATCCAAGCACGTCCCCTAAAGCTCCACCTGTGGACACTGCGGCTCCGGGGACCTAGCCTTCCACGCAGGAGCCTTTGGTGGACTTTCCAGATCCCCCTTGAATGGGCACCTAGTTGACTGTGGCCTCTACATTCCTGTTGTAACCTCCACCCCAAAGCATTTGCTGTCTTCGGAGAATCTCTCTCCATTTGTCACTTGGGTGGACGAGCCCACACTGAGGACTGCAACCCACCAGGGACAAGAGCTCGCTAGGGTCCCTCCGGGTTTCCTGAATATGGGGTGGATACTTAGCAGTGGCTGTGGATTTACATATATTTCGAGCCTCTGCCCCCGGCCTCACATCCACAGAGCCAAATCCCAACCCCTGCCACATTCTCTGCTCCTGTGCCCTCAGGAGGGCATGCTGATCCCGTCTACCTCGCCCAGGGGTTGATTCTCGGGCCAGTGGGGTCCATCCCCGGGAGAGGAACGTGCAGGAGATGAGAGACCCCTGCTTCTTCCTCGAGCACTGATTTCCAAACGTGGAATGCAAAGGGAAAGACGTGGGCGTCCGACGTCGTCGAGCGTCTCTGGAAAACCCTAGCCCTTGGCAGTGAGCTCTGAAGAGGGTGGGAGTTGGCACTCCGTGCACGTGTGGGTGTTTCCACGTGGCCAGGAGGTATTCACGGATTTGTCCACTAAGGACGCGAAGGAAGAAAATGTTCACTTTTTAAAAAGTTTTTGATTATTTTTGTGATTTTTTTTGAACGACATCTCTAAAACTCCTTTTTCAGATAAAAGGTCACTTTTGAAGAATCCCGAAGCAGTTACCCAACATGACATAATCAAGGTATGATTACTTTTATCAGATAACCACATATTGAATAATGAATGTCAAACCCTATCATGCATAAGTCTGTGTCTTCTTAGGGTGGCTTTGGATTTCTTTGACATGAAATGGCATTGATTTGCAAATTAAAGACTTGATTGCGGGTGTAGCTTATTGACTGGCGATGTGCAGGTCTCTGAAAAAAAAAAAAAAAGAAGAAGAAGAAAAAAACTATGTAAGAAAATGTGGTACGTATATACACAGTGGAATATTACTCAGTCATAAAGAGGAATGAAATGATACCATTTGCTGGCAAATGGATGGTGCTGGAGAAGATTATACTATAAGTCAAAGAAGTCGATCCCCAACACCAAAGAAGGAAGTTCACTCTGCTATGCAGACGCTCATTCCCAATGCAGGGGAGGAAGAGCAGAAATCGTTTGGATTAGACAAAGGGGAACGAAGGGAAAGGAGGAGATGGGAATGGGAAAGAGTGGAACGTACGCATCGCCGACCAGCGAAACTCCACACTGCGTACAACCCCGGGAACGGGCAGTGTATGCAGGACATGTCGGAATCCACTCGGCTGTCGCGGATGTCTAAAAAGAACAAATAGAAATCATAAAACAAGAAGGCAAACCGCACATACGAGAGCAGAAGTAACTGGTAGTAATAGTCAGCCCGTGACGGAAACCTGTCTTCCCGGTTAGGAAGTTTGAGCAGGGAGGCCAGCCTGGGGGTGGCGGGGGGCATTGCATTGGAGCCTGAGGTCCTGGGACCCAACCCAGCACCAAGGGAGTGGGGGTGAGGGGACAAGAGATCAATCACCATGACAAGCAGGTGGGCGTTACAGGGGAGGGGAGTAAGCTGCGTCCCCAGGGCTCCCCGGTTGGAATCCGATCCCCACTGCGAGGTTTGTGGAGGGCACAGCTCCCTCCAGCTCTGCGGCTTGCAGACGGGGTCACAGCGAGGTGGCGAGGACAGGATATAGTCCTCGGGGTGCAGCCCCAGGGTGGAACCCTGAGGGCTTCATCTGAAGAGGGTCATCCGCACACATGCCCAGGTCCTCTCTGCCCCACCTTGGACTCCACCAGCACCAAGACTCATCCCCTTCGAGAGCCGTGAGACAAGACAAACCTCTCTTCTTTATAACGCGTCCTGCCTCTGGGCTTGTTGCAGTAACAAAACTCAGACGGACAAACCGCTTTCCTCGGGCAGAGGAGGAAGGGCAGACATCAAATCCCATCGTTCTTTGGTTTTCCTGAAGACAGGCTTCCCTCTTTTCCACACTGTGAGCTCTGCATTTGCTCTCAGACCCCCAAACCCTTTCCACATGGGATCCCTCTCCACAGCCTTTCACGGGGTCGTTTGATTCATTATATTAGTTCTTCTTAGTTACACAGGACAGTAGGATCCATTTTGAAAATATCTGGCAAGCTTGGGAGATATCTTACTCTAATTAGGACCCTATTATTGTGGGTGGGCACTATGTGTGCTATTTTCATATGTGTGCATAGGAAAACTAGGTTAGATTTGTGCTGCTGTCTTTTCTCTTCCTATGCCCCTTCCTGTTTCATATCCCTTTATGAAATCTACTGAACTTCCCTTCTTCCTCTTCACCCTGTATTGTGAGTTAGCATCCAGACCCGAGTGAAACCACTTGGTTTTTGGTTTTTTGGGGACTGGCTTATTTCACTAAGCATGGTATGCTCCAGCTCCATCCATTTACTGGCAAATGCCAGAATTTCATTCTTCTTCATGACTGAGTAATATTCCATTACATATATGTACCACAATTTCTTTATCCATTCATCTGTTGAAGGGCACCCAGGTTGGTTCCAGAGTTTATCTATTGTGAGTTGAGCTGCTATAAACATTGATGTGGCTGTATCTCTGTAATATGCTGATTTTAAGTCCTTTGGGTATAAACTGAGGAGTGGGAGAGCTGGGTCACATGGTGGTTCCATTCCAAGTTTTCTGAGGAGTCTCCACACTGCTTTCCAGAGTGGCTGCACCAATTTGCATTACCACCAGCAGAGTGTGAGTGGACCTTTTCCCCCACAAATAATGTTATATTCTTTGAGCATCTACCCCAGTTCTATAGTCCACACTGACTTCTTTTTTTATTAAAGAATGTTGGTGTGATTTCTAATTTAGACCAAAATTTCTAACCCCAAATCCAGGGCCATGCTATTAAAATGAATGTCACACGTTCATTCTTCTTTAGTTTTTTTTTTTTTTTTTTTTTCCTAAATGCCATTAACCATTTCCTCCTGAGCTGATGCTTTTCACTTATTTCACACTATTTCACTGAGATCGTGGAGATGGATGGCTCAGCTTGATAAGCCCTCGTCTGTCCAGGTGAGCATGCGATTGGGAAGGAGGCGTCTCTTCCGTGAACATTTTAACTGCGGACGAGATAACGATGCGGAAGAACTGGAAAGCCCCAGATTCCTGTCCATCTCACATCTACTTGAAGAAATTTGGTATCGTCCTAGGAAAAATTACAAGTATTTTATTGGTTTCGGGATTATCCATCGTCAGTACATTTTTATTCTTCCAAACAGAGAGAATTGACGGTTCAGCTAAAGGAAACCACAATTTTAAAATTACTTGCATGTCTCAAAAAAAAAAATGCTCTTGAAAGTCTTACATATGTACCTATGAACAAAAAATTATTTTTGGTCAGAAATCTCCATAGCCATTTTTTCTACCTAAGAGTCCTGTTTCCTAGAGTCTTTAAGACTTTAAGATTCTCCCCAGGTAGCCAGTCATGGTGGTGCATCTCAGGAGGCTGAGGCAGGAGGATTGCAAGTTTGAGGCTGGCCTCGCCAACCTCGAGAGGACCTGTCTCAAAATCAAAAATAAAAAGGACTCAGGGGGGCACACCTGGGTTCAATCCCCAGTACAAAACCCAGAGATTTTCTTCTTTCTCTGAATCTGGACAAGGTCCTGAATAGAAAAAAAGAGACAATGTGTACATACTGAGCCTGGGTCACTCAGGGCTCCGTAACCGAGCGCACGTTCTTGGGACCCACCCAGAAACAGCTAAGCGAGGAACCTGAGGGAGTCCATGGAGATCCCGGTCCATCTTCCATACGAGAGATCCAGCCGAGCCAGCAGCCATTGGTTAATACGGGCCTCGAACCTCAATCACGTCGGTCGGTGCCGATTGGCAAACTCAGTTTTCACGCTGAAAAGACTCCAGGAGCCTCCAGTTTATTCTAGATCCCAGCCACAGAGAGATCCCCGCCCTTTGCAAGTTCCAAACCTTCTGAGCAAAAAACAGCCAAGCTGGCTAGATGAGGTGGTGCCCTCCTGTAATCCCGGTGACTCGGGAGGCTGAGACTGGAGGCCAGCCTCAGCAACTTAGTGAGGCCCGGAGCAACTTAGCAAGATCCTGCCTCAAAATAAAACATAGAAAGGGCCGGGGGATGTGTGGTTCACTGGTTATGCACCCCTGGGGTCAATTCCCAATGCCAAAAAAAAAAAAAAATAGTCATTTCCAATGAATCCTTTTGGAAATCCTGCAGCACGGAATTCATTCGCCTAGTATAAAATTCTCCTTTATAAGCCTCACGGAGGGGCGATGTGCTACCCAGAAATTGGAGACAGGAAAACTAGGGCCAGTTCTTGGTAAGACCAGGACTTCAGTCACCGGCTCCTCCAGACCACGTTTAGTATTCGTTTCTTAATTAATGACTTTTTCATTTCGCCCGGGAACAGTCTGCCCGGCGGCTCCGTGTTTCCTGCCCCTGGTTTAGAGGACAGAGGGGCTGGTGGAGGAAGGCGGGTTCTTTCCTTCTCCTGCTGTGTCGCGGTTACAGGATCACCCCAGCCGCGTCCTTTAAAAGCTCTCTGTGGCTCTCAAGTGACGTGTTACCTCCGTCATTCCATCTCAAAGAAAAACATAAAATAATGAAAAAGCCGAGAGAGTCCCCTGGTGGGAAAGGAGCCCACGGAATCAGAGAAAACCAGACTTATTTCCCCCTGGTGAGGAAAACCTGAAAGACCAGGGAACGAGTGGTTCGTATTTTCTTGTGAAATGGGAAATTCCCCTTTTTGAGGTGTGGGTTGTGAACAGCCGGGAGGGAGAAAGCCAATGTCCTGAGGCACCGTGGCCGGGGCGAGGACTCAGCCTGGGTAAAGAAGAAGATATGGGTCCGTGTGTGTGTAAAATAGCCCTGCTCAGGCTGGGTATACAGCTGGCGCTCATGTCTGCTGGTTCTGCATCCCAAGATGAAACCCAGGGCACCCTGAAGATTATATCTATGTTTTTTTTCTAGCTGGATTTTTCCCACTGCCTAAACGATACACTGTAACAATTTCAGGCTGTATTGAGGCGGCAGCAGGTGTGGATGTATCCAGCAGGCACAGGGAATGTGCACGCAGGTGCAAATAACGCAGGGTTTTGCACAGCGGACTTGAGCATCTGCAGACCCTGGTACCCTGGGAGCGATCCTGGGAGGATACGGAGGGATTTCGGTCCTCCTTCCCCGAAAGGCGACTCCCACTGAGTTAAACGGAAACTTCTGGTGAAGCTGGTCACCCGCTCGGGGATGAACATGGCCGAAAACAGCGAGGCCCGCTTTCTCCGTTCTTTTAAGGATGACGGTTCCCACCAACAGCTACTGGGATTGCAAATGCTTATTCCTATCGTGCTTCCCTCTCTTCTCCCTCGGTCTTACACAAAGAGCAGCATCGAGAAGACAAAGGAGGGTCACTTGGAGCAACTCGGTGGTAGAACCTTCGCTGCAGAGCATGTTCCAAGGTCCTGGGGTCGATACCCAGCACTTCCAAAAAACAAACAAAAAGAGCTCAACGCTGGAGTTGTCCCAATCAATCTCGTCGTCCGTAACTGCCACAGACTGAAACGCCGGCACCAATAGAACGGCCAGGATTCTTTGGAAGCAGCGCGCAAACGCTGAACAGAGGCGCAAGTTGGAGAAAGGCTTGGAACCACATCAGAAGGTTCGAGGAGAGCTCCTTCTTGTGTCGTCTGAGTTAAAAACGACCTGCCGAGTGGACTCCTTACCTCCCTCTGTGCCTGAGCCCATCAGTGGGTTAGCTCGGCCACCCGGGGTAAATCCGGCCCCCCAGTTGGTTTTATAAATAAAGTTTTATTGGAACACGATTATTCCCATTGACGTACAGATGGCGCCTGTTTTGAGCGTGCGTGCGCGTGTGTGTGTGTGTGTGTGTCTGGGCGTGAACGAGGGCCTCGCTGGTTAAGATTTGGAACACGGCTTCTCTACGTTGGGTATTTCCCCGATGCCTGCCGTTGAGACCGCGTGGACAACAACCTGAGCCCCACGTCTTCTCTTACCTTCCGCATCTGCTTTCGGTGTGAGGTCGTCCCCTGGCGTATCTTAGGATGTGCACAAACACCGCCGGCTCCGAGTTTCAGAGCCGAGGGGTTGGAATCTTGGCTCTCAGCAAGTCTCTAGCCATGTCTCAAAACCAATTTTGCCAGAAGCTTACCGTGTAGACAAGCCGGCTGGGTTGAAGTTTTTCCTGCCGTTCCCAAGTTGTGCCCTTAAGAAAGGATCCCCTGTGCAGGTTCCGTCTCTTTCCATTGAGCTGTTCACCTTTCTTATTGATAACGTCATTCACCTTGATCCAATGTGAAGTGTTCTAACCCAGTTATATTTCTCTGCTGGGCGCGGTGGCTCACATCTGTCATCCCAGCGGCTCGGGAGGCTGAGGCAGGAGGATCGGGAGTCCAAAGCCAGCCTCAGCTAAAGGGAGGCCATAAGCGACTCAGTGAGACCTTGTCTCTACATAAAATGCAAAATCGGGTTGGAAGGTGGCTCAGGGGTCGGGCGCCCTTGAGTTGCATCCCCGTTACCACCTCTCCCGCCAAACGGAAGCCAAATATATTCCTTTGTCGGGCTTCGAGGTGCTTATTCAGAGGAACTGCAGACTCTGAAGTCACGGAAGCCTCTCCTGTCCCATCGGGGAATCCACCGGGCTCTCTACGGACACAGTCAGGGGTATTTCTACCTGTTACAGCCCCTCCAAGAACCAGGGGCCCTGGCCGCCTGCCCAAGCGTCTAAGCCACCCCCCAATCTCATCCCTGCCTCAGTCGCCAGGGCCATGAAATCATTTGCCCTTTTCTGTCCATTGTCAGTTGATCTGATTGCCTGGACTCACCCGAATCTAGGGAGGAACTAAAAAAAATTTAAAAAATAAGTATGATCCTGAAATTTCCCCCCAGCGGCATCAGACCTGAGGCCTGAAATTCCGTGGAAAACGTCTCCTACCTGAGTCTTTTCCTTACCGGGCTTTCTGGCTGATTTCAGGTCACTTTTTTTTTTTTCTTCTCCTATGAATTCTACCATCAAATTTCCACCAAACCTTGTGGTGGCATTTTTTATTTGACGGACAGCAGGATTGCATCCGAATTTCCAGTTCCCACAGCGCCTGCTCTTACAAGGACCCAAGCAAAACCCACGGTGGGGATGTTGCCTTTATAAAGGTCGAAAGGCTACCCAGGTCACCTTGTCCTCTGCTGTCAGAGTCTAATGGGCCCAAGTCCTGGAAGCTTTGGTACAGAATTTGGAACAGAAGTGTTAAAAGTTGCACAGGTTAGTTACAGTGAGTTGTGAACATGGATGTGGCTGTGTCACTGTAGTGTGCTGATTTTAAGTCCTTTGGGTAAAAACCAAGGAGTGCGATAGCTGGGTCACATGGTGGGTCCATTCCAAGTTTCCTGAGGAATCTCCACACTGCTTTCCAGAGTGGCTGCCCCATTTTGCATTCCCACCAGCCGCGTGTGAGTGGACCTTTTCCCCACGTCCTCGCCAACACTTATTGTTGCTGGTCTTCTTGATCATTGCCATTCTGATTGGAGTGAGATGGAATCTGAGTTGTTATTATTATTTTCCTATATCTAGTCCTTCAACAAATAAATGGGTAAAGAAACTGTGATAAACACACACACACAGACACACATACATATACACATATACACAATGGAATATTACTCACCCATAAAGAAGAATGAAATTATGGCTTTTGATGGTAAAAGCATGGAGCTGGAGAATATCATGCTGAGTGAAATAAGCCAAACCCAAAAAACCAAAGGTCAAATATTTTCTCTGATGTGCAGAAGCTAATTCACAATGGTGGGGTGCTAGGGAAGAATAGAGGTACTTAGATTAGGTAGAGGGAGTGGAGGGAGGGAAGGGTGTGGGGCAGGAAGGACAGTAGAGTGAACAGACGTGGTGACTCATGTGCATGTGTGACTGCATGACCATGTGATCCTGCAACACGTGCAGTCAGAAAAATGAGAGATGACCCTCCATTTATGTCTGATCTATCAAAATGCATCCATGCCTTCTGCTGTCAGGTGCAACTCATCAGAAAAATTGTTTATAAAAGGTCATCAAAGTCTCCCCCACAGGGAGACGTGGATTCTACTTTTTGCAGGTATCTCTCCAGAGAAGGTTGTCGAAGCTGGAATCTGGTCGTCCCTTGAGGAGACCTTACACGCTCTTACCTGGGTATCCATGACCCTGAACAGGGACAGGACCTGGTGGGTTCAGCTGAAGACCAATCACCCCCGTGTGGCTGGTTTTGACCCCGATGCTGCTTAAGTGGTTCCCGTACCTCCCTGCAGAGCTGAGCAGGAACCTGATCAAAAAAGAAATCCAATGTCAGACAGGGGACAGGGAGAAAGTGAGGACAGAGCTGCCGAGCTCGGTCCTGTGGCCGCGGGAACGTCGCTCGCACACCAGGAAGACCGAGGGAAGCGCCCGGGCTTTTAGCAAAATCAGCCTCCGATTCCCACACGCCACGCTCCCGCCACCTACGCTCGGAGCCTTCCTGTCGATGATAAGAATTCCGTGCTCTTGGACTTTAAGCTAGAGTTGAGCTTAAAACTCCTTAACGTCGATTTGCCCCACCGCGATTCTTTGTAGATTCCCATCAAATGAATCATGAACCATTTTCCTCTTTTTCAATTCATCAACCTCCCATTTCTTCCCTCATCTCCTCTCCACCACCTCCTGCTGCAGAAATAAGAGCCCTTTTTGGACCGTTCTCGTCTTAAATGTCATACGCACGTTATTTGCTGCAGTATTTTTCTTTAATTCCGTGAATCCCAGTTTTCCGAGGGTGCGATGCATGAAAATTTGTAGCCTTTGACCGGCTCTTCCTCCCATCTCTTGGTAACGGCATCTACGGAGACGATCGTGATGTATCCATGGCAGTGAATTCTGTTTTTTAAAAAATATTTCCGCCTTAAGGAAGGGACGGTGCATTCTTGAAACGGACTCATAATCCGTGATCATAATGCACCTTGTAGTTCATGCAGGTTGGGTCTCCCGGACGTGTGTGCCTGGTCTCCTGTCGGCTGATGGCTGAGCCTGCCCTTCAATATTTACCTGCTTGAATTTGACAGATTCCTGCATCTGAACTCAGCCTTGTGAAGTCCCCAGGCAAACCACCCTTAGAACCAAAGTTAAAGAGAACGGCTCTTCTACACGCCGGCGTCAGAATACATCCTTCCCGAGGTTTTACTTCACTTCTAGATCAATTTTCTTTTTGAGTCAATTTTTTTTTTTATAGTCACCCGATTTTGGCTCTCTATGGGTATCATTCTGTCACTCTGGAATCCGTGTGCACACATTGCAAAACGATTCATTTTTAAAGAAATCATTTCATTGTGCAGATGGGTTCACTTTAATTATCCTGCAAAAAAAAAAAGAATTCCCTTCTGCCAATCACCCAGAGATACAGTCGCTTGGAAGACTGTCAATCAATATCGAGCTGAGCTTTATGCACCAGGCTCTGTGGTCAAAAAATGGAGTGTTGATGGTTGAGTTATTCGCGACGTCTGCCAAGGGTCAGGACGTGCTTTTTAATTATTATGCATGCAGATAGAGAGGTCGCCTCTCACCGCGTCCGTCTTATGCCTGCATTTCCTCATCACCTGGCCTGTGCAATCGCCGTTCGTATCATCCATCTTATCTGACATCTCTAGCCGCCAATCATCTCTCTATCGACACCCGTATATCCATGATCACCTTGAGCATATCAATCATTAATCTGTATTTTATCTATCATCCATTTGCATCGCTATCTTCATCCATCAATTATGATCTGGTCATATTTGTTTTAATTAAATTTTTTTTATTTTTATTTTTACAGACTGCCTTTCGATTCATTTGGAAATCGGACCTTTTCAAATTAAGGATAAACCCTGATCCAGTATTAATCAGGATGCCCCAGTAGTCAGTGCGGAACCTGACGCGTGTCACCCAGGGCTTGCTCAGATTTACCTGGAACAGGTTTACCTGGAGAGAAAGGGTGATTTACAAGCTCAGGAACGGACTCTGCTCGGTGCATCTCTTTATCCTCTCCTCTTTTCTACAGCCGATCGGCAGCTACCTCCATTCGTTCCCGTGAGCTCTGGCCACCCTGGAACAGACCCTGCCGTTCCACGAAATTAATCAAAAATCAAACGTGTGAGGAAGTCATTGGGATGTAGAGAAATTGATATTTTTTTTAAAAAAACTGGCTCTGGAAAACAGAACTGAGCATACATAATTCATCACCCGTGCGAAGCTGGCAATGCCCAGGTACATAACCACAGGCGGAAATCAAGCTCCGGGTGGGGAGGCGGAGAAGGAGAATTTTCCATCCTTTTCGCTCACCTAAGAAGCATGGGATGCACGTACACGGAGGATCGTTCACGCTGAGTTGAAATGAACCTGAATCGCTGCTTTTTTCCCCCAGGAATGCGTTCCTTCCGATTGGCTTCTGCGAGCACAGTAGTGACGAATCTCCTTCTGTCAGCTCTTTAAACGGTTAAAACCCTGGTCTGCCTTTCAACTTCTCAGAAATTTTACAGGTTGCAAAGAAGGCAAAGGACGCAAATTTTAGGACAGAATCAACCCACTGAAAATTACGCTCTACTTTTGGATAATCTATCAAAATGCACAAATGCATTTTACTGTTATGGGCAACTCGTTAGAAAACAAATAAAATGATTTTAAAAAACTATTTAATACGTTGCTAGTCCTTCATTTCTAAGCTTTTCAAACTTAGTAAAATTTTTGGCAGTTTCCCTCAATTGCCAAAGAGATTCAATGACCAAACCGATGTGGTTGCTTTGAGGATTTCAAATAAAGCACAAATGTCCTTTGGAAACCCATGTGCATGATGATATTGCTTTTGGATACCTAGTAGTTCCTTGGTTCTTGAACCCAAACTATCCTTTGATGGCAAATAAAAGTGGTATTTCCAAGAGTAGAGAAGAACTGTTTGACTCACAGTGCAAAATTCTACCACGTCGTTACTTCCATACCGAATGCTGGTAGAACAATAGAGAAAAATGCCGTTAACACTTTTTGTGGAAGACAAAAAAATCGTTCCACCTCACAGTCACTTTATCTATACGACTCATTACACATCGATAAGAAAAAGCAAGATATGAAAGAATGGGGCTGTAAAGAAGATTTTTCACATTTACTGACCTTGTACTGTGTCGATATATTAGAATCTGGGCAGTGAATTGTTTTCTCCTGTAGAGAATACATGATTTTTCTGAGTCCAGTAGGGGCCTGAGTCTATCCATCTAGCTGTATTATCCATCTCTTATCATCCATCTTCACCATATCTATATA